>NW_027114604.1:409711-421151 GCF_000696795.3 Halyomorpha halys
TATATAAGTACGTATGCTTTCCATGTATCGAAATATTTACTTTAAAATATACAAAAAAAAAAATTAAAATGAAGATAGTATGTAAAACAGTATTTAGAGTACCATGACAAATCAAACTACTTAGTATATGTAAATAATGGGTATTGAATATTAAAATACTGAGAGATAACTTTAAAATAAAAAAATAAAAAGTAAGGTTTATATAAAATATAATGGAACAGTAGCAAAAATAATAAGGAGGAAAAGAGAATGAATAAGAAGTGGTGATAATCGATAATAATTCAATAATATTAATGAGTATACAAGATTAGAAGTGAACAGAAATAGAAAGATATGACGATTGAAAGAGACCAGATTTTTGTACAGTGAAAAATAAAGGAAAATAAAAAAAACGTGCATGAAAATTGCCAAAATATTTAGAATCGTGTAGCAAAAACTCAAAATTGTAAATTGTTTACAAAACGCTATAAAACATAATTCATAATATTAATATCAATGTGGCAAGCTTTGTTTGAGTTAAAATTAGCCTGACAAATCCTTACTACGTGTTTGTAAATACTCAATTATTTTGATTAAAAGCCTAAAATTTAGTATTAGTAATTGGTAATTTTTTCTATTGTGAAAAATAAAAATTCCCAAATATATGACATAATCCATCGAACAGTAATTCCATTTTGATGAATAAATCTTAAATGTATTCATTAAATTAAATAACTTAATAAAAATTCTTTTTAAACATTTAATTAGAGGTAATTACGTACCTACCTACGGAACTTGAATTTCTATTTTATTTTAATTAATAATACATTTCTTTTTCATTATTTAATCTGTGACGAAGCATATAAATTTTCTATTATTTATTCCTTTTGTTTTCAAGGAAAGAAACCCTTACTATCTTCTGGACAAAGCTTCGGACTATCCATAATCGTGTCCATCTTATTTACTAGATGTCTTATTTCCTATTTTCATAATATTTGGCCTGGTTATTAAATCTTATCATATCTTTGTTCTATTTTTTCTTAGACTTGTATACATTTTTATATCCTGTTATAAATGTATTCTTTAAACGATTATAGATAGTGTACTATTTGGGATAGGGGAAACAAAAAAACCAACTTGCCTAGATGATGGGTGAAGAATCTTTATTGGCATTTGCACTTGGCAGATTTCTTTTTTCTAAATTCAATTCTATGTACTTCCTTTTACATTAAAATAATTTATTGTAATAGTGAATTTAATACATAATATCATTTTATGATAAACCGCTCTACAATACAATGAAAATTATACCATTAAAAAAATTCGATGACAAACTTTATCAATTCGTTCCGTTTGTGGTATTGGTGCTTATAGTGTTGATAAAGATATGGTTCTTCCTTATATCTTTCCACAATATGCTAATTCTCCCTGCAAATTGCTGTGGGATTTCGGCTCTCTAGATCGTGAACTATTCCCTTTCCCGACTCCCTTCCCTTGGGCGGACAAATATTTAACAGCCACTACTGGCGAAAGAGTGTCCCTAGATAAGACTTACAATGGCCTACTGTTGACACTATCTGTCGCTGGCCGTTCCCCGGGGGAGAGGGTAGGGTTGCTTCTGCGGTTTTTACAACTCCCTCGCTCACTCCCAAGTCTTTTAAATGATGCTAGAGTTTTATAGCGGCGAGACTTCAACCTGACCTTTGTGGATGGTGAAATAGTAATCCAGCACTAAAGGGTCCCATGAGTGATTTAAGAAAAATATAAATAAAAGAAACCACTTTAACTAAACATACAATTCAAATATATAAAGACAAACAAAAAGAAAAAAAAACTGTGATTAAATTTTAATCTAGAAAATTCATTGTTTCTATTCGTGTAACCGACATCGGGCAATATATGCAGGCTCAAATAGAATAGGGATCGAAAAGCAAAACATAGATCTGATGATAAATAGATAAAAAACTTATATTTAGTTTTATCATAAGGTTAATGGGTCAATAAAGGATACTTTTCCAATAGTGGATGGCCACTATATTGAACTATATTCTGTGCCATTAACGATTCTTGTAATTCCCACTCTTGTTATAATGGTACTCAGGTTAAGCAAGTTAAAATTTTTCTAATGATGTTTTCAGTTAGAGAATTGAGTGGTGGTACATTTACCTAGCTTCAATTTCAGTGCTAGTAGGCATCTGTTTGTCGAATAGTTCCTGAAATAATTACCTTTTTTTAAATCAATATTTTATTAGTTCATGTTGACCAATATCTCATTGACTATTAGACATTAACAACTAAAATTGGAGCTTGGTAAATATATATATATATATATATACACATATAATATTGATTTATCTTTAATTGGAAAAAATGTTATTTTCTAAATTTTAAAATATATACAAACTCGAGTTGTATATTGGAATTATTGAACGTAAACAGATTTATGTCTTAAAATCTCAGTCAAATTGTACTGCTCGAATTAAGATTTTAATTTTTTTTTGTTTAACTGTTGCTCATAGCTTTAAAGATAATGAGCACTGAAAGAATGAGAGAAAAATTAAGAAAATCATAAGGCTTTTCAGTTTTGCAGCCACCTTAAGTTTAATACAGTTTAATCTTTTAAGGCCAATTACATGATCTTTTTCAATATGAAATATTGAGAAAAATAACACCACATTACAGTTTTTTTAAGTTTTTAAATTAAAATTACATCTACAAACAATTATGGTTTCCTCACACAAGACTGGAAACTACACGTCGATTTCGACTATTACAGACTAGACTAACGGTCTAAACTTCCAACACATTACAAAAGACTGATCTACATGACTGTAATAAGGCTAATCTGGACCTATGGAATTGAGCTTTGGGGCTCCACTGAACCTTCAAATTCCTCTCCTATTTAATTCTTACAATCCAAAATCCTTCGTAAAATCCTCAATGCTCCTTACTTTGTCACAAATAAAATCATACATAAAGACCTTAATGTTCCCTATGTAACCGATCTAGCCCGAACCAGATATCACTCCTTCCATTATAAACTCCCTGACCACTCAAACCCCTAGTTTCTAACCTTGCATCCTCTTCCATTCCTGACAATCCTCCGAGGCGCCTGAAAAGAAGATGGCCACGAGACCATCTAATGTAAAATGCCATTAGAGTGCTACCAATGGGTAGTTTCTCTACACGCTTGTAACACTCCAATTTAACTTGGATTTACTAAATGTATTATAATGTATAGTTGTAGATAGCAATAAATAAATATTTAAAAAAAATTAAATTTGAAAAATCAAGATTGCGATAATGTTAAGATTACAAACTGTTACATAGCATATTGCACTCGTAGATTTATCAGGACTCATATTATATCAAATATATACCAGAAAAAGACAAAGAAATTCGATCCTCGCCTTAGTGAGAATTGTTTAATACCTAGCATCTATTTTTTCATATATCAACTGAACTATAGGTGCTAGTGCTACTATATAGGGTGCTTATTTGCGATCAATGTTGCCTCCTAATACCGTTTTGAAATTGAAAATTTAATTTTTTGTATAATACTATGTTATTTAATATTTTTGTCTTCATTTTTATTTAATAAATATAGTATGTACCGTGGGGAGCGAGGTGCCTCAGTGAATAACACTTTGCTTCTAGCATTCGAGTCCGGCTATAGCAGATAATAATTGATTTTGGTACTGTAGCCGTGAGTCAACTCTGTGGTTTTTGGAAGGCCTCTGGTGTTCTTCACAAACAACTGAACCCCTGACTCTTGATAGGTTATAGCGTTACAGATTTTATTATTTATTTTTGTTTTCATTATGTATTATAATTACTATATTGATTCGAGATACAAGTATAATTCCCAATTTAAATCATTAACGGATTTAAATAGTTAGGGTAAGATTGAAAGTAATTATGAATCTACTTTGTATTCATGTATGGTGTTTGCTTAGGTATTGTAGGTTGACAAGAATTATTAAATGATATATTTCTCATGTTTCTTTATGAAGAATAAACATTTTCACAGGTGAGTTGTTTGAAGGTTGTTAAGTAGTTATAAAAAAGATATCCATTTTGTCTCAAACATTTTTTTATTACTTAAACACTCCAACGTTTTGACCACTCCGGTCATTTTAATTTTTCATAAACGTTATTTTTCTTGATGTTTTTAAAATTAATTTATAATGAATATATTGTGTTTAAAAAAAAATTATTGATAGATCCTTGAAAATGACCGGAATGGCCGAATGTTAAAATAATAAAAATATTCATAAGACAAAATGGATAATTTTGTATTACTAATAAAATTAATCTACCTTCAGATTAAATGTACCGATCTGTTTTTAACTATTCAGTAAAAACAAAGAATAATGAGAAAATAAAATAAATTTAAATAAATGAATTGGTATTTATTTGATTAATTAATTATTTATATTAATGAATAGGCAATTAAAAGAAACGGAAGAACTATTCAGGTGTTCACCCCATGATTTACTGATCTCATTCATTTCGAGCATTTGCAAATTTATATTTCTTTAAATAATAAAACTCAGGTTCGGTGCACGCATCCCACAACTTTCACTTACCATCACTGTTGGGCAAAAATTATCTATAGCTGAAACTAATAGCTATAATTGCCATGGATACGATATTTATTTATCAATGGTTCATTCATGAATGAGAGTCGTATCCATAGCAACTTTAGCTATTAGTTTCAACTATAGATAATCTTGGCTCTCTCTGCTTACCACCCTACTATGTCACCAAGTTCCAGTTTATATTTCTCTTTTTTTTCTTAGTTGTGTATAATATTCTGTAATATTTTGTATTTATATATTATTTATTATTGCCAACATTATGAAATGGTTATTTTTACTTTTTTAATTAACAAAAGTAAAGGTACTTTAAATAAAGATTTTTTTTTAAATGTAACATTTAAGCCCTGTTGAACTATTTTAATTAGGATAAAACCTATCTAGTATTAAAGCGCCTCACTAATTGATTTACTGAGTTTAATAAAAATCTTTCTAGAAAAATCGATTCTATAATGTGGTCCTTCCAATCTGTCGAATTTAGCTGAAAAGGATTTACCTAGCTGAAATATGTAATTTCATTCTCTTATAGTTTTTCGCTTTTGCATTAGGCTGCAAGGTGTTTTGGACTCAGGGATCTCAAAATGTTTATTTTCGTAGAAAACTTGAATTCGAAATTTTGCACGTTCGCAATACTTCCTCTTACTATATATTCTATATGCAGGTAGGTACAGAATATTGTGCCAACCTAGTGGGAGAATGGTGCGAGATAAAAAAGTTGCGGATGGCCTCTAGCAAGAGAAAGGTCATTCTCTTTATAGGAAAAACTGATAGGGCCCACCCTATTAATTTAGTAATTCGAGGAACAAGAATACGTCCAAGTGAGGTAGTCACTTACGTTGGTGTAAGATTTGAAAGAGGATTTAATGTTATTCCTCACTTGGATTGCTTGGGAAATAGGATGGCCCAATCCTTGAACGGCCTTAGTCGTATGGGGGCGCCTTCTGGGGCCTCAGACACCCTGCAACAATGACCACATATAAAGGAGTGGTCGTGGGTATTCTGGGGTATGCCTCCCCCGCCTGGAACTGAAATCTCTCGCAACGGCAAAAGAAAAGATTGGCGACAATAAATAAACGGCTTTGCTTAGAGTCACCAAGGCATACCAGACAGAGGCTCACATGAGGCGGTGCAAGTTTTGGTAGAGGAAGAAATGATGATGTTTTAGTTAAAGAGAGAGGGCTTGGCAGGTCTGCCGGCAAATCTTCAGGTGATGGTTGACGAGTGTCCAAGTAAATGGAAAACCATTCTCCGGGAGGAAACCACCGAAAAGTAGAACTGGCGTTGGATGACAAGCCCAAAAGGTGCTACCTGGCATGAGGTATTTCGAGTCAATCTTCATGGCCCCGGGATGGATCTCGATCCTGTATGCCCTAGTTGTGGTGTCCCGGAGACTGCCGAGCACATGATCATAGACTGTACCGCCTTTGATACACTACGGGCCAGATTACTAAGGGAAACAGGACTCTATGTCCTCACAGAGAACTTTCCTCAGCTAGTAAGTGAAAAATTTGTAAAATAATTTGTATATGGGAGGAAAACAATTATTGGACCAAGCCACTTCAATCTTTGTCAAAGAAGAAGACTGAAAACTAATGATACCTGTAAGAAAACTGTACATGAATCATTAAAATTGTAAATTGATTTATTAGCAGTAGTTTGATGATGGATACGTAACATCGAACTGCTGCTGCACACCTGTATTGCTTGTAAGGCAGGGGAAGGTGGAAATATATAAATAAAGTGTAGCCAGGTAAAAGTAAAAAAAAAAAGGCTCAGTTAGTTATGCTTTCTTTGGAGTATACTATTGCAGAAAGTGGTCTGCAACATATTTTTAGATTTGTATAATTTAATATAAAGTGATGTATATATTTAGCATCATCTTGATTATATAGTTTTTTCCTGACCCATGCGGAGAAAAGATTATAGCTTTGTTAATTATGACTCTTATCGAATATTTGACCGCATTCTTGACTCCGTATTATATATCCCGGTTAGAAAACGTCCTATATTATTTTAGGACTTTTATGGTGAATAAAACGTTTTTTTCTTACTGTATTGATTCTTTATAGCTCCTTCTATTGAAAAATGATTGTATCAAATAATTTGTTTTGAAAATTAAAACAGTATATTTTTCCGTGTTGTAACAACTACAATTTTTTTTCTCATTGTAACATGCTAGAAGAGAGGCCCACAATAAAATTTTATCATCATACGTTATGGGGACCTCATTTAATTTATTTTAGTAGTAATCAAAAAATATTCAGGAATGTTTTTATTATTTTAACATCCGAAACCATTCCGGCCGTTTTCAAGGATCCATCAATAACTTTTTTTTTTAATACAATATATTCATTATAAATTAATTTCAAAAAATATTCTGAAATATTATTTTTATTAAAAATTATAATGGCCGGAATAGCCAATACGTGTTTAAATAATAGAAAAATTGTTGAGACAAAATGGATATTTTTTATAACTACAAAACAGATCTGTCTCAAACAAAAATTTTAATTATATATTAATTTAAACTATGAAGATAATGGGGGTGCGATCGCAAGAAAACAAAAATAGTGAACTGTTTATTTGCCAATAAAATAGTTGTTTAATATTTTTTTCTTTTCTTGTGACCGCATTTTCTTCATAATTTTATTTTATTTTTTGGTTGCATAATGTATTTCCATATAAATATATTACTAAGGCAATATATGCAATATATATTTAACGGATCATTTGATACAAAAAGTAAATAAATAATTGTAATTGGTTTGGACAAACCCAGTTGTAGCGTTACTTGTTAAAGACCATCATAACCTTATTTATACCATAGGGACATAAGTACTAACCATTATTTTGTTCAAGGTTCAAATCTCCAAAATATCTCTATAATCTAATTTCAATAATCAACAATGGATATATTTTATATTGGAATATTGGTCTACGGTCGTGTCCTACAAGGTTCAGCGTAGCACGACCTAATCTAAGGAATATATTTGAGTTTCTGAACAAAGAACTAAAATGTTCAACCAGGGAACTCAAATATATTCCTTATGATTGTTTTTTTTTTTATTATTCCGACTACGTAACTATCGCTGACTTGCGTTATAAATGTCCAGTTACCATCATTGATTGAAAGTTTAAAATTACGTATATATTACTAAGGAGGTAAAAAAAAATTAATTAAAAGAAATTTTTATCGTATAGTTTAACACTGATTTGTGCTAAAGGGAAAGATTAATGTATCAGAAGTGAAAAACATTATTTAAATAATGTTATGTTGAAAATTTTAAATTATGTGTATATTGGAAAAAAAGAAATAGATGCACTTGACTAAATGAGGTAAAATTGATTATAAACTTTAATTGTATGCATATAAAAAAACTGTCGATTATGCAAAATTGTTGGTATATTAGTACATGAATATGGGCTAAACGTAGTACAACAAAAATAATGTTTGAGGGAAATGTACCTACACATTTTTTTTTTTTTTATTTAATTTGATTTACAACTGTACAAATAATAAATACAATAAATAAATATGTTGTATGTTTCATGTACACTTGAAAATCTTGGGAAGGTACCTCCCATTGGTGGATTTCAAATATTAATTTAAATTAGGTCCCGTGGTCATATTCTTTTCAGACGCCTCGGAGGATTATCAGGGATTGCTTAGGATAAATGATTAAGAATTAATGCGTTAGGATGGTTAAGGAGTTTGGAATAAAAATACGCATATCTGTTTTGGGTCAAATCTGTGACGAATGGGATGTTAAGGTGTTTGTGAATGAGTTTATTTGTAACGTAATAAGCAGCATCAAGGATTTTACTTAGGATTTTGGATTGTAAGGATTGGATGCGGGATGAATTTAATGGTTTGGTGGAGCCCCAGAGCTCAATTCCATATGTCCAAATTGGTCTGATTATCGTAGTGTATACTAATTTTTTGTAGTGAATGGGAAGTTTAGAGCGTTTGTCAACTAAGTGTTGTAGCAATCGGAATCTACGAGCAGTTTCTTATCGTATCAGTCTTGTATGTGGATTCCAAGTAAGTCTCTTGTCAAGATGGAGTTCTAAGTATCGAATATGTTCAAAAGGAATTAGTGGAGTATTTAGAAAGAAAACTGGAAGACAGGAGGGCAGATTTTTACGACGGAGAGTAAATGTGATCTGATAGAAATTGTCATGATTTATTTTGTTTCTCCAATTTTGACACCATTCTTTAATAGATATTATGTGTGTCTGTAGTGTTTGTGATGCATTAGTTGGGTCGTTGTTTACAGACAGTATACATGTGTCATCAGCGTATGTTGTTAGGACTGTGTTAGGGTGGGTTGGGATGTCAACTGTATAAACCGTATAAAGAATGGGACTTATGATACTACCTTGAGGAGCATCGACGGACTGAAAAAAGAGAGATGCTCTCATATTTCAATAGAAATTAAAAATTCAGCCATCTAGTAGTAGTTATATGATGCAGTGTGCTGGTGTAGCCATCTTGACCTCTACAACAAACAGAAGTGTGAAAGCCATCCCATGAGCTTCACATACTTGGTTACAGCTACATCATAATTTGGCTGAGATTCGCAGAGCTCTATGAGTAAATAAACTATATCCCACTCAGATAAAGGGACGGGAAGGAGGATGAAAGAGGGAAGAGGACATCATCGAAGTACAAGATAAAGCAAATCTCACAGATCAACAAGTCACCTAAAAAAGTTTATTATTTGATGTAATATTATCTAACCCAATACTCAAAATTAATTCTATTAACCCTAATGCACAACCTTTTAGCAAACCACATACTACCACGTGTCTTATGATTTAATCAAGAATAGAGGCTTATTTCTTTATATCACCATTCTTCGTTTATTTCCAAATAGTCGACTCCATTTATTCAAACCAGCAATACCATTAATAACAAATAATTTGGTTTATATCTCTCAACATTTCATCTCGGGAAATATATATAGATTATACATACAGAATATTGATAATTTTTTAAATGGTAGCTTTTTTCAACTCAACATATTAGTAAATTTAGAATAACGGTAATAGTGATCGAGAGAAACCAGCTAAGATTGAGAAACTTGATGAAATTCTCGGCATTGTTTTAATAATTAGTGGTTTATTTTCAATTTCATATATATTTTTAGTGTTATTCATATCTTTTCGTCCTTATCTGATACGAAAACTTTTATAAAACTTTACTGTGAGATTCTATCCTCTCTCCCCCCACATCTTTTGGATTGATCTTTATTCCTCACCATAATAACGCAAGCCCCTCTAATCTATAAGCTGTAGTAGTACTCGCCCAGAAATCCTCTTTACTGCCCTACTCTCGAAAATACGTGCTGATATCCTTGATATACTTATCACCTTCCAGATTTCTTCCTCCATATCTGTTATCAAATCCTGGACTGACCTTTCACCAGGCTATAATCCAGTGAAGCTTTCCACTCATTCAAACTTCATACTCCCCTTTTCCTTAGACTGATTAAAGTAAGAGTATAATGGAACGAATTTCGTTAAGATTTGGAAAATAAAGTAGAATTTAAAATCATGATTAAAGCAAAACAAGACAGTGATAGAGATAAAAATCAGTACTACTAAAAAATAACCCGCCACAGTAATTTTTCATCTTACGAACGAAAGAATGCAAAAGAAGATCGAAGTGCTATAGGAATAGAAGTTCTAAAGATAAAAAACATTAAATTAAATTATATCTATACCACTACAAACCATAAAGGGTCAACGATGCAGTGCTTTGTAAGGAAGTACTGTTATGAGAACAACGGTTGTACAAGGAGGCGATTAGATCAGAATAACGCTTGACAGCCAGATTTTAGAGTAACCTCAATTAGTGAGGCTGGGAGACCTCGGAGGGCTCCCGACTTACGCCTTAACTGAATCAGAAAATAGTTATTTGACAAAGCCGGATTGGAGTTAGTAACACACTGCCTTACAATAACGCTACCCACACCCACACAGATCAAAATAATTGCACTAAATTGGCTAACAAACTAAAACAGAATAAGATAATTCAAAATTTACGCCACAACTGAAAATCTTACAGCCGACTAATTTTTATGGACTATTAAAGATAAAAAAAAATAAAATGATATTTTTTTCTTGAATAGTGATTTCATAATTGAACATTGGATTGCGCTAGTTTGAGTTGTAACTACTCCCATCCGCTCTTAGATTCTAAAAGTTATAGTTTACTCCAGAACCAACAGACTGCAACGTCCAGTTTAAAACTTTTATCTATTTGTTTATATTCTTAATAAAATTCACATTGAATGAACTGAAGCAGAAATAAATACTTCATTCCGAATGACCTTTCCCTTAAAGAATTATTTACATCCTTCACAAATATCTAATATAATTTAGATATTACCTTACCGGGAAGTTCCAAAACACTACCTAATTACGTCCCATTTCTTAAAACAACTTCCTCGAAAAACAATTCTATTTCTTACATATTTTACATAATCCTGAACGCTGCTCCCAACATGTTTCTCAAAATTTGAAATTATCTCTATGACAATATATTTATTAGTTAATGGTCTTGTCATTGAGTAAAAAAATAATACTTTTAAATCTTAATTCTAATTACTGTTTTCATGATTTAAATAAACCAAATTAATAAATTTGTACTTATCACTGTGAGAACGAAAAAATGACATTTTTATGGTAATATTAGGGTAGAAATAATTTATAATTCTCAGCTGCCACGAATTCTCCTGTAAAATCAGAAGGAACCACTGATTCATGATAAAAAAAATTATATTAATATGTTTTTCAAAACCTATTACCTTACAGATGTTTCAGCTTTCAGATGACTCTTCATATTTATTTTTTCCCAT
>NW_027114604.1:421201-423977 GCF_000696795.3 Halyomorpha halys
AAGTAAATAATTTTATGAGTTTAATCACACTCAGTTGTAACGTTATTAACGTATGTATAAAAAATATGAGACTCCGTTAACACCTTTTATTTTGAATGTCTCAAAGATATTTTGTTGAATAGAATTCTTGAGGTTACCTTCTAATGCGCATGATAACCAATTTTTAATAATCCCAAAATTTACTTTTGGCTTATTTCCATTTACTTTCTGTTTGTGTTAGTTAATGGCAAGAAACAACATTCAAAAGTCGTAGTTTTTATTTAAAAATTTCTGTAATGTTTAATCGATTAATTGAATTATTGTAATTGGTAGTTATATTATACGCTGTAAATGTGGATTTATTTCAAATCTAAGTGATCTTATTTTTTTTTTTTCAATTTATAAATAAAATAGCTCAGGCTGTTGCTATTGCTAACAGTAACTAGAAAAAATAACACATCTGATCGCCAGTTGTTTTTTTATTTATTATTTTTATTTTATTTATTAAGTGTTTCGACTAATAGGGCCATTTACTGGATTTACAAAGTAGATTATAATTGACATGTTCACAAAGTTGCATTAACAAAGCGAGAATGTTACAAATTTATAATTACAATTACAATTTATATTTTATAAAGTTACAATTAGAATTGATGTAGTTAGTAAATTACTATATTAAATTATGCATTCATTTATACATGCTGGAATTAGAGTTAGACTATGTGTGGACATAGATATTAATTATTTTTAAAAAGTGAAACAGTTTTTATATTGTTGTGGGGTCTTCTGAAGAGAATCGGTGTGTTTTGTGAGCAATTCATTCTGTAAGAATGTGCCTAACGGTGAGATCGTTTCAGCAGTAGCAACACATCGGTGCATTTTCATTTTTCATGGGATGGCAATGGGTGAGTCGAGTATGGCCTATCCGAAGACGGGTTAATGCTACATCTTCTCTCTGAAGCAGATTCAAGTTTCTGGTTAGACGTTTCACTGTCTGTTGTATCTCGTGATGAACCATTCGTCTTGCCATCAAATTTCTTTGATATAAGAAATAACATCTTTGCATGTTGATGATGTTACGACTTGACCTATCTTTATAGCTAGTCTGCCTTTTAATTGTGCTTCCACAATGACCTAGTAGCCATAAAAACAAGACCCTACAATCCATGCTGTTTCACTACAAAACCAGACTACCTCGCACGCTCCAAGTGGCAAACTACTAAGACCTTCAAACTGAGCATTAAATTGGATCGCCACATGACACTGTCAGGTTATTGTTACATGAAAACCAAACGAGTCCGTCTCAGATCATACCGGTTAAACCAGCTTTTATCATTAACAGTACTCTCACTAAGGCTCAAACTCCAAATTTATAAAAGTATTTTGAGACCAGCACTTCTATATGGTGCTCCACTCTTCACCCATCTCAGAGAAGGGACACAACGCAATCTACAACGTTTCCAGGTTACAGTGTTGTGGAAGATTGTGAACATCGCTGAAGAAGATGTAGACAGATCAGCTACACGAGCTCTTCGAACTACCCACTGTGCCTGAGTTCATCCGATGCAGGCACATAAAGTTTGTCGACTCTCTATAGCATCAAAGAAATCCACCGTTCAGGACCCTTACACCAGCGCCCCCTCCGGTGCGATGGCAACAAACCATATAAAACTTCTGAAACGACGTGCGAGGACACGTATTTAGGGAATAAGTTTTTTTTCTAGGTTTAGTTTAAATTTGAAAAACAATGTGTGCTCCAGCACATTATAAAATTCTAAGAATGCCCACTACAACAAATAAACAACTCAAAAACTCCTTATAATGTATGCCACTTCAGAAGAAGAAAACAAGAATACATATTCATGCAAAAAAACATAAATTAAATTCAGAAAAAGGGGTTATGAAAATAAAACATGAAGTTCCAATGCTGCTTCAACTCTATTATTAATCGGTGTATTGAAGAAAGGAGAAACAACAAATTAGGTTCCCACTGCTCAGGATTTTAGAATTTAAAGTTTTAATGGTGAGAAGAAAAGTTAATGTGATATGATAGACGGCCAAGGTGTGGAAATAATTTTAAAAAATTGTTTTTTATCCAGTTTGTTATGACTGGCAATCTCTCCGCGCTGACATCCCAACCCACCTTAACACAGTCCAAACATCATACGCTGATAACACATGTATACTGTCTGTAAACATCGACCCAACTAATGCATCACGAACACTGCAGATACACATAACATCTATTGAAGAATGGTGTCAAAACTGGAGAATCAAAATAAATCCTGACAAACCCCATCAGATCACTTTTACTCTCCGTCGTAAACCTCTACCCTCCTGCCCAACAGTATCCTTTCTAAATACTCCACTAACGCCTGTTGAACAGACACTTAGGACTCCATCATGACAAGAGATTTACTTGGAATTCACACACAAGACAAGAAACTGCTCGTAGATTCCGATTGCTACAACACTTACTTGACAAACACTGACAACGCTCTAAACTTCCCGTTAACTACAAAAAATTAGTATACACTGCAATAATCAGACCAATTTGGACATATGGAATTGAGCTCTGGGGCCCTACCAAACCATTAAATTCCTCCCGCATCCAATCCTTACAATCCAAAATCCTTGATGCTCCTTATTACGTTACAAATAAACTCATTCACAAATACCTTAACATCCCATTCGTTGCAAAATTGCCCCAAAACAGATATGCGTCTTTTCATTCCAAACTCCTTAACCATCCTAACCCATTAATTCTTAATCTTTCATCCTTAACAATCCCTGATAA
>NW_027114604.1:424027-428317 GCF_000696795.3 Halyomorpha halys
ATTGTGTTCCAGATTATTTAATTTGTTGTTGATTTGATTGATTTATTTTTAATTTCTTAACCTCGGTTGTTAACTAATTTTAGTAGTTTTCATCTTATTATGTTTATTTTAAATGTACAGATATCATTTCATCATTAATATTATCCATTTTATTTTATATTCATCTTTCTATTTTATTATTTTAATTATTGTGTATAAATGGTAAGATTGAATACGTTTATTCTTAATAAACATTGTCAGTCTGCGTGGAAAATTATAAATCCAACATAATCTGAAACCCTATAAGAACGAGCAGCTTGTTATCAGATAAGCAATATTATTTTATTAGAGTTTTTTTTCTTACACAGTGACAAAGAGAATATTAATTTTATTTTTGCAATTTAAATCATTGGTAACTTGTATGACCATCAAAGACTAGATTGTTATTTACTTAATTATCTCTTGCAAAAATTCCTTATATTAGCTTTGTAACTGCCAGAGCTTAATGAAGTTATTTTATTTTGTTATATAATTAATTTCCAGTTATTATCTTGTTCCTCAAAAATATTTTTCCTTTGATGTTATCCTTTCATTTGTAATTTTTATAAACCTTAATTTGTATTTCAGACAAATATTTTTGTGTATAATTAAAAACTTTTTCTACGTGTTTTACTTACATTAGACATCACAAATTAACATCAAAAAAAAAATATCATCATTATAAAAAACTTTATGGTGGCTCTTTTTTTAATTATAAAATTGTATGGCAATTACAATATCACATCTTATCATCACAATTTTATTCCGTGCATATACATTTTAAACTTCTTTAACATTTCGATCTTCTCTAATAACTACTTTCAAATAGCTTCATATTTACCTCAATCACAATATTAAAAATTAATATTAAATTTACAACAATATTCTTCCATATCTACAATTTAAAAAAAATCTGTACCGATACAACCAGAAATGGTCAAGGGTGCAGTACTTAGTAAGAATGTGTTGTAACAGAATAAATAATTACCTGCCACATATTCGAACCTGGGCCCTTAGATTTAGTAGCACAGTTCCTTACCATTGAGCTATCCTATCCCCCAAATACTTGCAATATATCATCTAAATATATCAAATATTTAAAACTTACGTGTGAATATGTATATATTATTATGTTTATTTTAAATGTACAGATATCTTATACTTACTTAATATTGTTTATTTTATTATTTATTTATTTTATAATATTGTTTAACTGTAAGTTAATATTTCTTAGAATTTCCTAACCACAAGTATCTCTTGAAGTGTATACTTTATCTTGGCAAGAGGGAACGCTCTACTGAACCTCTCAGTTCAGTTAACAGTAAGAAATTCTTTTTGATAACCACTGTCTAATATGAACTAGAGAAATTATACAATAAAAACCTTCGATATGAGAAATACTGAGATGTGATAAATTTAAGCAAATGATACTGGGGACAGTTTCAGTAATAACATTTTCTGCGTTTAACCTAGTAACAAATATTATAATATATTATAACAAATATAACTTAATAAATACCAAAAGAGTAAGATGTTTTGCAAATATTAATAGCCAAAATTACTACCAAAAAACAAAACAAAATTGTGTTTTTAAGTAAGCGTCATATTACTTTTGACACATATTCTTAGAATTACCTAACTGTTCAATGATCACAGAGAATATATTTTTAGATATTCAATTTTAATAGATATTTGTTTATGCAGGGTTCTTTTTTTCACTCTCGAAATATAAAAAGTGTTCTTTTTTTCTCTTTGAATTTTGATTGCCGTGAACTTGAGATAGAGATCTTGAAATAATAAACGATGTAAAAACATACAGCGACAAGGATATTAATCGGTAAGCTCTTTGAGACAAGGATCTCGGGCGAGCTGAGTGGCATAGGAATTGGGCAATTAACATAATAGATGTCGCTACGATCGGGCTAGCTCTGTCGTTGCTGAATAAAAGTCGAAAATACTTGAACCAGAGAAATCTTCATTGGCCATATAAATCTCAAACATCACATTTTTTTACTTTCTCTGCCTTATAGAGATTACAAACTTTTGAACTTTTTTTTTTACTATTATAGGAGAAATATCATTTCAAAGTGAAGGTTTGGGGGACAATATCCATTTATATTGTTTACGAAACCTCCAGAATATGATAACACTCTGCATGAATGAACATTATTTCTTTATGAAATAAAGAAATTATGATAGTATTGATGTAGGGTAAGTATTGAAGTATAAGAAGATACAAACAATTTAATAATCAATCATTATGAAAGAATGATGGAAAGGTACAGTGGATATCGCCTATAACGACCTCGGATCTAGCGACACATTGAGTATAGTCATGAATGTTTCCTAATTTTAAGAGCCCTACCAATTTACTTTTATAGGTAAATTCAACAATGTATTATAGTTTTGTAGCAATAATTGTTTTTTAAATATTCCTAAGACACAGTAAACTATAAAACAGACACAAAACATTTAAATACACATTACGTCAATATTATAAATAGATTAACCATATAAACATAAAATATCAGAGAAAATAAGTGAGAATAAAATAGTCAAACATATCAATTAGGGAGGTAGCAAAACAGCATACTGGACATGTTGATGTGGTCCAAAGAGGTAATGACCAATAAAGAGCAATGGTGTGTGCTACAGAGAGAGATGAATGCACTAATAGTGAAGCAAAATGAATTAAATATTGCAATGTAAAATCATTTTCAACCGTGATATATGAGTGACATAATTTAAATAGTGAAATTGAAAATATGACAAGTTTGGGGTAAATATAACAACAAGAATTACAAATAAACATATATGACATGGATGAAAAGTGTTGATAAAAATAACTTATTTTTAGGATTGTAAATGTGTATCGATATGGGACAATTGTCCCGAAACGTTATAAAATGAAGACAAATATAGAATATATTAATTAAATTCATCTTTGGATGTTTTTTAACCTCAACAATTTAAAAAGGAATTAAACATTCCTATTTCACATTTCCATGATTTGTGTTACGACTATCGGCTAAATGACCGAATATGTCTAGTCCCTTAATGTTCGTTATAAGTGATATCTACTGTATATACATGAACTACAAATTTTAGCTGTATCATGTTAGACGTCATCGTGGCATCTGTCGCGTCAGAAGCACTGATGCTTTAAAATTTTCTAATATAGGAAAATACATTAAACGTAAGCAGTCCTTTTAGTCTAAAGTTCATGGAAAAATCATCAATAGCTCTTGTTTAAGCCCTCTCAAACATTTTGAATGATAGCGTAAAATGCAGCCATCAAATGACATACAATTGAACTAAGTAAGAACCCATTAAGCAGAAAAACAGGTTCCATAAGAGTGAGAACAAACCCATGGATGAGTGAACACAGGCTATCTTTGTTAACTTGATTTATACATTCATAGTCAACTATTACTCAGGATGAGTGAATAATTTAATCAACACATCCAGGCAAGGCTCGGAATCAGGATGAGAGGACAAAGTACAACAAACGAAATATTCTTCAAGCCACAGAAAAGCTAAATATGAGAAGCCATCCATGAAGTAAATGGTCATATTATCCATTAATGTAATCCATAATCGAAATTTAAATAACCCATCTAATACATATTGTAACATTTTTGGTCAAACCATATAAAACCACTTGTGTTATAAACCATCAGGAATAGAGGATTAAATTCCATTTTCACCATGATTCATTTATTTAAATCCATCAAATATAGTTCACTACGGTAAAAATCCAGAAACAGTTTTTATAAAAATCAATCACTGCAGATTCTGAATAATCTCAGATTGCGGTAATTAAATATCTCTTATTATAGCACGAGCAGGACCCTTCCGGATCCTGAATATTCTCGAGCTCATACCATCCCAATTCTCAAACCTCCATGAAAAACTTACTCATCACCCCAATCCTCTGACATAATCCTCTATCCAACTCCAACTATCCTTGCATTCTCCGAAACCTTATGTGAAATGCCGCTGAAGGTCTGGTAATGACCAGCCTCTCCAATCAAGTTGTGCACCAACACAGTCTCCACTGGCTCTCAACACAAGAGACGCGGCTGGGAGAGAAGCACTGTGGAGTCCTGCCTTTGCATCGACACTTGGGTTGCAGGATTGGTTTATGGATTCCTTGTCTGAATGTAAATATTTTATAATTGTGTTCCAGATTATTTAATTTGTTGTTGATTTGATTGATTTATTTTTAATTTCTTAACCTCGGTTGTTAACTAATTTTAGTAGTTTTCATCT
>NW_027114604.1:435152-449516 GCF_000696795.3 Halyomorpha halys
TTAAGAAGGAAGATGTGGAAGCCGTAGCGATAATTAAAAATCTAAATAATGCAATTAATTACAAATTAAAAGAGACATCCCTTGTGTCCCTTTAATTTGTAATTAATTATATAATGTAACAACTTCTAAACTCCTAAATTTAAAAAAAATAAATAAGGAACTATTTCCATTTGCAAATCAAAATAGTTAATTAAAAAGCCAATAGTAGTAACTAAGTAAATAGCCAAACAGTATTCTTATTGTAAATTAAGTTGCTATATGGTGAAATATGGAAAGGAAAAAGTGATAATTTACAAAGTATTGTCTAAAGATTTATTGTAAGGTAAACTAATTGTTTATTTTAACTTAGTTGTATATATAAAATAATGAATTTTGGATAAATATATTTTTGTAATTTTAAGTATTTTTTAAAACAGTAATATATATTATTTTAAACATATTTTGTGTAAAATATTAAATTATAGATTGTGAATCTAACTGCCCCCA
Organism: Halyomorpha halys; assembly: GCF_000696795.3. Classification (NCBI taxonomy): domain Eukaryota; kingdom Metazoa; phylum Arthropoda; class Insecta; order Hemiptera; family Pentatomidae; genus Halyomorpha; species Halyomorpha halys. The sequence goes on from NW_027114604.1 coordinate 435,639, forward strand.
TAAAAAAATGTCTGACAAAAACAGCTAGGAATAAGTTGAATTTTAAATAAATTGTTACGAATACTTTTAAAAATTTTATTTTAGATAAATATAACAACAATAAATAGAAAAGACCGAAAGGTTACAGAAGTATTGATTTTATATAGAATTAAACTATAATATTTTTATTATTATAATGTTTTATATTAAATAATAATAACAATACTTTATTTTTTTCTGGGACGAGTCTCTTAAGAATAATACAGAGAAATTAACAGATGAGGGTTGAGGAGCCTCAGAGATACTTAAACAAAAATACATAGAAATATAAATAGTCATTATAAAAAATAATTATAAGTTACTGTCCCAATTTTATCAGTTGGACAATAAATAAAAAAAATGAATAAATAAAAAAGAGAAAAGAAAACGATGTAAAAATGATTAAGAATGATAAAATAGTTTACATACATATTTACAATTATATATATAATTAAGTAATGTAGTTATTAAATTAAATAATGTAGTTCAAAATGTTTTATATATTTTTTTGTTTAAATTTATTAATGTAATAATTTAATTTAATAATGCAATATTTTTATTATATGCTGATAATTTATTTTTGTGATATAACTTCCTATGTGTCTTAGCCATGAAAGTCGGTAATTAAATATTTATTAAAACTAGTCTTGTGCAATACCCTGGTCAGTGGGTGCCAAGTATTAAGGTAATTGTTATTTTATTGTAATCCAAATTATACAATTAAAGAAAATGAGGTACTTTATAGGCTGTCTACAGTTCGAGTAAGGTCTCACTACTCCTGCTGCCAAGCGGTCATCAAGTGACTCGAACAGTTCTACAACTCCGGCCTTTCTAGGCTTCGAATCACCTATAACACAAAGAAAGTTTTATAGTTAGGCATTTAGATCAAATTAGGATAATTTATTTTCTTCCAGTAAGATATTTGTAGTATTTGAGAACATTAATATACTAATAGTGTAGAAGATAAATACAATAAAATAATTTATAGGTTAATAAACTAGCTTTAATTTGAGAGCTAATAGACATATACGCGTCTGATAGTTCCATGATATTTGTTATAATAAATAATAAAATGTTGATTTGAAGTAGCGTTCATTTAGGGCTCAAATATTCGTAAATTCACTATAATTAAAAAAAGCCCCAATATTATTTTTCATATAGTCCTTTTAAAAATTCTTTCTGATAATATTTGTTTGTTATGAATGAATGTAAATAAAAGCGTTGAAACTGGGCAACATGTTCTTTGAGTTAACGATTTAATGTTTATTCTCAAAGATATCTTGAGATGCTGTGTGGCTCCTATCTTCCATTCGACCCTCCGACATTTCTTCCTGCTAAACACAGCTCGAGACCTGTACTCTCTGCAATCGTACTATTGATCCCGCACATGCGAACTGACAGAATACCAAAAAAGGCTTCGTTTCAACTATACTTAACTTTTGGTATGCTATGATTTACTCGTTAGTATGGTTCTGTACCTCATATTATTACCTCGTGTTTACATAATACATTACAACCTCTGTAACCGATAATTGACGGCGTTGAAAAAGTCAGAAGTGATTTCCTAACTGAAGATCTGAAAGTCAGTAAAATACGAGTGTTAGATGTTCAGTTTTATAATTTCTAATTTTATTTTGTTATACGTTTTATATATGAATTTATGTATGTCAACTAATGTTTGGCAAGGTAATGTTCTCATGAAATGGGTTAGCGTTAGCAGTTAGATACGGAATAGCACGAAACATTTTCAAACATTGTTATATGATTATATAGAGGGTAAAAAAAAAATTCAAATATCAAGTTTATATTTATAATCTATACACTTTCTTGAGACTGGTTAATTTTGTTTAAATAAATAATTCTTTTTTTTATCCATTTTTCTTTCCATTCTGTCTCAACACATTTTATTTATCTTATAAGTCCGACGTTTCGGCCAATCGGCCAACCCCAAGGAAAATCTTAATACAATTTTGGAACTAAAATTATTTAAACACTCAACTTCATGCAGGCTATTCTGTTCAGGTCACAATAACAATTTGTAATTATTCAACTTTTACATTAAAAACAAAAATTAAAATTCATTGTATGTAATGCATGTATTTAACTTCAGCAACCTGTTACAAGGACAGCTTACAGCTTGTTAGAAACAAGGTTGTGATCAAGTTTTAATAAGTGACTCTGATAAATGAATTTTAATTTTTGTTTTTAATGTAAAAGTTGACTAATTAGAAATTGTTGTTGTGACCTGGGCAGAATAATTTGCATGAAGTTGAGTGTTAAATAATTTTAGTTCCAAAATTGTATTAAGATGTCCCTGAGGATGGCCGGATTGGCCGAAACGTCGGACTTATAAAAAAAGTAAAATGTGTTGAGACAAAAATGGACAAAAATTGAATTATTTATCAAGTTTATATTCAAGTAAATGTATGCATCTTGAATGAATGTTGAATGCACTAGAACACCTTTAAAAATATTGACTTATATGTGTCAGGCTAGAACGTTTTAAAATATTTAATCAACATAAGCAATCACCCAATTCAACAAATAAATACAAATTTTAGGACCTATTTTTGGCAAAATATTGACACGGGGTCTATACATCATGACAGGACGCTAATCAATAATGTGAAATCAAGGATAGATGGTAATCTTTGTGGAATGAAAGCCCAAGAAATAAACTAAAAAATATTACGAAGGACGCAAGCCCTGGAGCCCCTCCAGCCGTAAATGCCTTTGAGAGGAGGTCGTACCGACTAGGCTTAGAATAGGTCACACGAGGCTCACCCACTTCTATCTTACTTTATTTTAAAATAAACACCTCAAACCGCAAGTATTGACAATTACCCATATTTTCCATGAATTCCAATGTTTCACAACACACCTCAATAGCTTAGGATAAACCCAGATACATCAAAAACCCTCAGAGACGATGTTAAAACAATAAAATTAGTATACAAACATTACATAAAACAGACAAAAAATAAATAAATAAAAAAATAAGAAAAAATTAAATAAAACAAATGTAAGCTAAATTAAATAAGGTATAAATAGCGTTAATGATGTTTTACGACACTAAACAAAAAAAACTAACAAATACATTTGGGACTGACAGATGTAGTCCTTCCTTAATTCCTGATATAACTAGGCGAGGACAGAAGAGGAGTTGGGTGAGAGACCTCCAACCAAATAATATAATCCTGGACGCGAGGAGGATGCCTCACTTCGAACTGAATCCCTCATGGCTACCCATGCTATGTTTTACTTATTTTATCTGTTAAATAGAAAATATATAATCATAGAAATTCATCATTCGTTAAGCAATGATCATTATCATGGAAGGCAATTTAGGAATCTGAACCTTCGGGATTATTGACCAATGATCTTATAACCAAGCCAAAATACGAAAACGTCAAATTCTAAAATGAAGTATGAAATAATAAAATTTGTTTTTATGCACCTTAACTTACAGAAATCCAAAATTTTCGGTCATTAAAATTTATTTATTGATAGGTTTAATGTTTAATCCTGTTTTTTTAACCATTTCTCTTTTGTTTAATTGGTCATAAAATAATTCCTTCAAATTTTAATTTAATTGTATAGTGTAATGCCAGCGATCACTTATTATTACAGAAATATGAAAAAGTTACCTCAAGATATGTTTAATATGATGTAATACATTTTCTACGGATGAAAAAAAAAATCTGACTGATTAAGCAAAGAGAGGTTAAGTATTTTCACTGCGAGAAATAAAGTTTATATATAGTTTTTTACGCCTTCTCCCCTCCCCCAAAAAATTCCTAGATATGCTTTTTCGTAGTAATAATTATAAATAGTATATAGTAATTTACAATAATAAAAAAAAAAGTACCTATCAAGAAAGTTACTAATATTCACGAAACTAAATAGAGGATTGGGACACTCTAAACTGCATTCGTGCATTCGAACATTTCTAAATAAATTAGAACCATTTGTGCATCTTCATTTCTCTCTAGCACAGCCATCATTCTACATTTCTTAATACCATTTTTTTTTTTTTTTTTTTTTTTTTAGCAAAAGTAAAAGATTTATTTGTAGCGCCTTTTGTAACCATTAAATGCAGATTTTTATATAAATACAAATTATGAATGTTTTGCTTAATTTTTTCTTTTTTTTTTATGCCGATGGTCCTTACCTTTTTTCAAATACGGCATAACTACAACTTTTGGAACGCTGAATTTCCACGCAAAGCACTATGAATATATTTTACATTACAATGTAATTACTTACAATGTAACAGGTTTATATAACATATAATATATATATAATATTTTATATTATACCATAAAACGTTTAAAAAAAATTTATTTGTATGAAAAGGCTTTTACTGTTATATAAACCTGTTACATTGTAATGTAAAATATATTCATAGTGCTTTGCGTGGAAATTCAGCTTTCCAGCAGTTGTAGTTATGCCGTATTTGAAAAAAAGTAAGGACCATCGGCATAAAAAAAAAGAAAAAGTTATGCAAAACATTCATAATTTTTATTTATATAAAAATCCGCATTTAATGGTTACAAAAGGCGCTAAAAATAAATCTCTTACTTTTGTTAAAAAAAAAAAAAAAAAAAAATGGTAGTAAGAAATGTAGAATGATGGCTGTGCTAGAGAGAAGTGAAGATGCACCAAATGGTTGACATGATTTCCCATATGAAATCATGAGGTTTTAAACTGCACAAATATGGGACAGTGGTCCCGAAACGTTGTACAATGTCATGAATAATTAATAAATATTTCATTCAAAATGGAAGTCATTAACCTCAAAAAATTTTAAATGAAAAAATGTTTTTTTTCGGTCTAGTTTACGATAACGTACTTTTGTTTTTTTACAGTGTTAAAATTATTTGATACAATAAATGACCTTTTGTTCTTATCAACCCCCCTCCTAAAAATCGATTGGTATAAAATAACTAAAAAATGGCATTAAATACATGTAGAGCAAAGGTATACGATGAAATAAAAATGTTCTAAAAATATTATTTTTCTCGGCTCCTAGGCACATTGGCAAGAACCCTCGGATACATGTCTAAAGGGGCCTCTACATGTTGGCCGAGCCATGGCGAACTCAGACATACGGGAGCATGTGGATGGGTGGCTTGGCTTGGTTGGCATAGGCTCGTTGCCGAGCCGTCGAGAGTCGGTTTTTGGATACAGATCAAAGCGGTTCGTGAGGGCCCACGTGTAGCATCTCCACCATTGTTCTATGTCTAGCTGCAACTGAGAGCTGTTAGGAGGTTAAAGGTGTTTGTGGGGACTTTTTATAATAAGTTTTAAATTTAATCATATTTATTTTCCTTTAATTTTCTTTTTTTGTAATAAAAATAATACAATCCAAGTGCAATGGCTGAAACCACTAGTACGTCCGCCATGCTTGCCTCTCTGAATAACACTGACATGTGGATGGCCCGCACTTTGTTTGCCAAGCATTTGTACGAGCCTCCGATCCATGGCGAGCGGCCAACATGTGGATCCACCTTAATATGTTTCAACCTAGCATCACCAAAAAAAAAAAAAAAAATCATTGAAATCGGTGATCCTTGTTAGTTTTAAGATGTTTCCTTTCTTCAGCCTACTGGTATGGGTACTGGTATTTGGTGGGGGGAACAAGTCCTAGTGTTTCTTTTTGCCAACCCTTGAGGCTACCTGAGTTGCCAAGGTGACCGCCGAAAAATAAATGTTAACAGCCCCATGTGGGAATCGATCCCACAACTTTTCGAACCGAGTGCACTGGGACCTGGGCCCCAACCCACACCAGTCACGTCCCTTGTCTTTAGTCTAACTGAGCATATGTAAAAACAATCAATGTTTTTGGTCTTAATATCATATAATTCCATGAATTTGGATAAAGATCCTTAAAATATGTTTGTAGAGATTTTTAAATATTTACACTGTATTCAGCATCCCACGAATCATGAACATAGAATTCATATCAGAATTTCGGGTACATTGTTACTTCCTTTTGCAGTATTGCAGTTTTGTGTTTAATCAATTTAATATAATTATTTCTTCAGATTTACAAATTAAGTATATTTTGATGAAAATAAGCCTAATTTAGATTTTTTGAAAATATGGTTTCAAACCACTTTCTTTATGTTACAGTAAATCTCTCCTTAGTGTGTAGTTAGATGATCAATTCGATACACTCCACAATTCAGTACCGGTTCCCTGACTAGAATATTCTCCGAATGATCTTCAGAACTACGTAACCCAACCAGCCTCCGACTCCAGGACAACGACTTCTGAAAGATTTGCATAAAGTGAAACAAGGCAAAGGATATGGCAGCCAGAGGTATTTTGAGGAGAAAGGTCCCTCTTTGAAGAGTAAAGTGGTGTTCAGTGTCTCTATGTACTCTACCGGCTTTCGCCAAGGCCTTCGGAATGTTAAGTCTTTGTTTCCAGCTCGTAACGCTTATGTATTTTTAGTCACTTTCTCTTGTCTCTGCAACTTTTTTTCTTCTTTTTTTCACTTTTCCTTTCATGATGGAAATGAGTGTAAATTTAAAAAAATCTGTCTTTGGCACCTTTTTTTTTTTTTTTGAAAATTTCTTTTAAATGCTGGGGGGTCATCTGAGTAGATAAATGCTTAAAGTTTTTCTGTTGAATGTGCACGTTCACATAGCAAAATAAATAACTGGCATTATAACTTGAATCGAGTACGACAAGTACCACAATTATATGATTTATTTAAGTTATAATTATTATAATTTTTCCTTTATAAATATTATTTAAAATAAATATTAAACAGCCGTGGCAGCAACTGTTATATCCTATATTGGTGTAAACTCCACTATATTAAGTTGTGTGTGGTATTTAACAATACCTATTGCAGTATTAAAAGTTACTTAGTATTATTAATTTAAGTGAACTATCGCAATTTACCAACTTTATCAGCTTTATGTTTTCTTATGATCATTATTACTATATTTTTAATTTATAAAAAAACATCCATAAAGACCTAAATTTTCTTTATGTAACCGATCTAGCCCGAACCCGATATTATTCCTTCCCTAATAAACTCCCTAACCACCCAAACTCACTAGTTTCTAACCTTGCTTCCTCTTCCATTCCTGGCAATCCTCCGAGGAACCTGAAAAGAAGATGGCCTCGTGACCTTATATTGTAAACTGTTTTTAGAGTTCTACTACTGGGTAGTTTCCCTAAATCCTGTATCATATCATTATGTCATTATGATCAAATTTACTTGTTGTATTTTTTAAACAGTTGTAAATATATAAAAAAAATAAATAAAAAAAATTATAAAAAATTCTTAAAATTTGTATATATAGATTCATTTGTTCATTAATAATGTAATGCATTCATGCAATAATGAAGGTTTGATTCTGATACCAATAATCACTGTTTGCGTACATAGCGTACATGCGTAGGTGTATTCATGGTCCTTAGTTTAACACGTTAAAGTGTGTTAAATGGAAAAACTTATGTTAAATGGAGAAATATTTGCTTCTTTTACCATGTTAAAACGATATAACATACAACATGGCTGAGAGTCTGTTACTAGGTCTATTAAATGGAGAATGACGTCACGAAACAGACCAGCTGAGCTTGCACCGTTTTATTTGTTGTCGTGTTACTTACTCATAGTTTGTATATATTTATTCTATTGTCTTGTGTTTTGGACTTTTTAATAAAGACTATCAGTAACCAAACTTTTATTTTTCACTTAATTTAGGCATGTTGTAATAAATTACTGTAATCAAAACTTAGAAGTAAACAATAACATGAGGTTTTGGAAGGAAAGGTTACTAAACAAGCTGTTCAGAAAATCCACTAGGAGCTCTTATACATTTACCATTTAACATGACTTTAAATAGGGCTTCTCACAATACGCTAGGATTTTGGAAAGGATTTCTAATAATTATATATTATAATTTTATTTAATATAAACATATATCTGGATAAATTCCTTCGGTAATTATCCTGGCATACCAATTCACAACAGGTGTATACAAAGTACCTTTACACATTTCGTTATGAATTTTTATATAATTTAAATAACTACTGAACGAATTTGTTCGATTAAGATGTCCTTTGTTGGAATTTCAGAAATGGGACTTTCAAAAACTTCCAAATTGTATTCGCGACTCGTTCCCCTAATGGCCCCTTTCCGGCCAAACCAGATATGTAAAACATCTTCTGAACAACACGAATTTAAGGATCATTAAAAACAAATTCTACTAAAAACCATTCTATGGTAACTCATACTTTATTTATGAATTTTATAAACTACTGAGAATGTCTGTTTGATACGAAAATTCCACATTCCTAGATAAAACTGATAAAAAGCTTGAAAACAACTTTGGCAACTGAACCAATCATGGATAGCTTGTATCATACCACCAAGACGAAATTGATTCATTCCTCAAAAAGAAATACTTAAAATTCTTATACGATTAAAACTATATATTTCAAAAATAATCCAAATATTATAGGCACATTAAGTAACGCACATGAAGGTTTAAATTCGAAACAGAACCTACTGACCAATAGTATTTTTAGAAGAGGTGTGTATAGTTGACCGAATAAGTTATACTTATAAAGTAATATAAATTAAATAAATAGGTTTTACTTATAAATAAGTAAATAAATTAGTTTTACTTATATGTAATTTATAACTTATAGTTTTACTTATTTGTGTATCTTTACTGACCGAACCTACGACCATCTTCTTTTCGTATTTTTAATTAGTATTGTAATTAGTAATATTTATTAAGAAAGAAAAAAAGTTGATATAATCTTTCCAATGCGTAGAACTAAGATTTTTCTTCTTTATTTCAAATTTTCGAAAAGTAACTGGTAAATAACTGGTAAGGTTTGAAGGAAGGCACGGCCTACATCAAAATTGGAAAAATTCCTCTACTGATTTACTGCTTAATCAATAGTTAAATATATTTGTTACTACCGAAGATAAAACAGGCAATATCTGTCATATATTCTCAAGAATATTATTAAAAACTGATGCCAAATGGTAAAGGAAGGACACCAATGTATATATATTTATATACATGTATATATCAATATTATTAACTATATATTTTTAATAAAGGAGGTCACAAAAAAATATATAAAATCAGAAGTTTATTTTGTCTCTTAATTTTTGGGTACACAAATAATATATATTTTTTTGTATATTAGTTTTCATCGACTTTTGCCATTATAAAATAGATGTATTTTTTAAAAGTGTGATTAATCTCGACACAGTTAGGGCACTTCTGAACTAGAGGATAATTTCAAAACCGTATTATTTCATTTTTTATTTTTTCATATTTCACGTATTCATTTTTTACTCGTATTATTTCACGTATTATTTTTTCATTTATTCGCGTTTTTCAATTTCACGCGCTTTTCAAATATTGCTCGATTAAACTATCTTAAAGTCTCCTCTTCCCGTTTTAAGAGAATATTTCAAAAGTGATATAGGACCGACACTTCCCGGGGGTCTTAACGCGGCGGGTCTGGCGGGGAAGGATTGCCTTTTTTGTGCTACGATCTCCTCTTGGAAAATTGTGAGATGTCGTACATCGAACAACCTAATCGCTATAATTGTCTTTTTGTAAAGCAGATAAGCGAACGTTCCCTGTAAAATCGTCATTAAAAAACGTAAAACTCCTTTAGAATTACGGCAAATTCAATTTCTTTGGTTTTTGAAAGACTAATTTTATTACAAATTTTTCTTCTTTTTTTTAATTATTTATTTAATGTAATTTACAACTGTACAAAATAATACGATAGGTAAATATGTTGTATGTTTCATATACACTTGAAAATCTTGGGAAGGAACCACCCATTCGTGGTACTTCAGACATTAATTTAAATTAGAAGGTCCCGTGGCTATCTTCTTTTAAGACGCCTCGGAGGATTATCAGAGATTGTTAAGGATGAAAGATTAAGAATTAATGGGTTAGGATGGTTAAGGAGTTAGAAATGAGTTTATTTGTGACGTAATAAGGAGCATCATGGATTTTACGTAGGATTTTGGATTGTAACGATTGGATGCGGAAAGAATTTGATGGTTTGGTGGAGCCCCAGAGCTCAATTCCATATGTCCAAATTGGCCTGATTATCGTAGTTTAAACTAATTTTTTGTAGTGAATGGGAAGTTTAGAGCGTTTGTCAAGTAAGCGTTGTAGCAATCGGAATCTACGACCAGTTTCGTTTCAGTCTTCTGTGTGGTTTCCAAGTAAGCCTCTTGTCAAGATGGAGTCCTAAGTATCGAATCTGTTCAACAGGCAATAGTGGTGTATTTAGATAGGATACTGTAGGACAGGAGGGCAGAGGTTCATGACGGAGAGTAAAGGTGATCTGGTGGGATTTGTCAGGATTTATTTTGATTCTCCAGTTTTTACACCATTCTTCAATAGATGTTATGTGTGCCTGTAGTGTTTGTGAAGCATTGGTTGGGTCGTTGATTACAGAAAGTTTACATGTGTCATCAGCGTATGTTGTTAGGACTGTGTTAGGGTGGGTTGGGATGTCAGCTGTATAAACCCTATAAAGAATGGGACCTAAGATACTACCTTGAGAAACACCGGCGGACTGAGAAAAGAGAGTTGAGTAGGCTAGGTTATGATTTACTTTAAAGGCTATATTAGTGAGGTAGGAGCGAATTATAAGGAAGTTGGAGGTAGGAATTGACGAAGTTTATAGAGCAGACCTGGATGCAAGACTCGATCAAAAGCTTGTTCAACATGGTATTACAATTAAAATCTCAAGTACTTACTGGAGCAGTGCCTATCACTGGTGTATTTGCCCGATATTATTAAATGTGTTCTTATGTATTTTATTATTGACTTAAAAGAATATGCGATTACATTAAATATAATAATATTGTTCCTCTCTTCCGCCTCATGGCAACCCCTGTCCTGGAGTTATTCAATAAATTCTGAAGAGAGAGAAAATAGCTATTATTTGGTTTAAATTTAAGTAACTAATTTAGATTTAAATTAATTCCAAGGTGCCATTGAATGCAAGTGGTTGGAAGGAACATAAACATTGGACAGAAATATAAATCCAATGATAACATAATTTTAACCACCATAACCCATGACGGATCAGGGGTTTAGCACTTTGTAAAGAAGTGCTGTTTTTAGAGCAACGATTATTCAAGGAGGTGATTTTTTCAATATCACGCTCAATCACCAGGTTTTTCCTTAATTAAGGGTCCCTTTTTATATTCGCTGGGAGGCACCTCCAAACACACTGGGTTGTCTTATGGCTGCTATTGCAGAATATATAATTGTCTGAATGTGTATCTCATGATGTATGTTAACAATAATAATATTTTTTACGATCCAAATTCCTAAAATGTAACCAGAAGGTTTGTGATTAGATATGGGAAAGTAAACATTTATATTGCTATCCATCATTTGTGCATCAGAGCAATTTCCACCATGTTATGAGTACGTTTTAGAATGACGTGTATTTTTTTAAAAAATTTATTTATTGATATTTACAGCTGTATACACATATATACAACAAGATAAAATGATAAAAACATGTGAAGAATCTACCACTGATAGAACTCCAATAAAATTTCTAGAGGAGAAGATCTCGAGGCCATCTTCTTTTCAGACGCCTAGGAGGATTATTAGGTAATGAAGGAGAAGCCAGGTTAGAAACAAGTGGATTTGGGTGGTTGAGAAGTTTATTATCAAAGGAACGGTATCTGGTTCTGGCCAAATCGGCAACATATGGAACATTGAGGTCCTGATGGATGACTTGATTTGTGACAAAGTAAGGAGCATTAAGGATTTTGGACTGTAAGGAATGGATTCTGGAGAAATTAGATAGTTTGTTGGAGCCCCAAAGCTCAACTACTTATGTCCAGATCGGCCTTATAATAGTCATGTAGATCAGTCTTATATAATGGATTGGCAATTTAGACTGTTTGTCTAGTAAATGTTGCAATAGTCGACGTTTATTTTTAAAAAAAATGTCGCTAACACTTCATTACGTATTCTATTTTATATCAATAGCAATTTTTCTCCCTTCATTGATTTTTCAACCCGAATCCACTTCACCGGTAGTCGTAATTCTAAAAGTTGGCCGACGACCCTGCAGTTAAGAAATATCTGAATTTATAGGAACATTAGCGGAAGAAGCAGTTCTTGGACTCTAGCCAAACAGTAACGGAATTTTTTTTTTATTATTAATAAATTTTGAATAAATATAACACCTATACCGAATTATTATGAACCCTGAATAATTTTATAGCATATTAAATCTTGAATATTAAAGATTTTAGATGTTACATTGATGCTAATCTTAAGTGAATTTTGCTCACAATGGTATTTTATAGACAAAGCAAGTTTTATAGAGAACTGTAATCACACTTTCATAATTTTTTTTTAAATTATTTATTTAATGTAATTTACAACTGTACAAAATAATAAAATAGGTAAATATGTAGTATGTTTCATATACACATGAAAATCTTGGGAAGGAACCACCCGTTGGTGGTACTTCAAATATTAATTTAAATTAGATGGTCCCGTGGCCATGTTCTTTTCAGACACCTCGGAGGATTATCAGGGATTGTTAAGGATGAAATATTAAGAATTAATGGGTTAGGATGGTTAAGGAGTTTGGAATGAAAAGACACATATCTGTTTTGGGTCAAATATGCAACGAATGGGATGTTAAGGTCTTTGTGAATGAGTTTATTTGTGACGTAATAAGGAGCATCAAGGATTTTACGTAGGATTTTGGATTGTAACGATTGGATGCGGGAAGAATTTGATGGTTTGGTGGAGCCCCAGATCTCAATTCCATATCTCCAAATTGGTCTGATTATGGTAGTTTATACTAATTTTTTGTAGTGAATGGGAAGTTTAGAGCGTTTGTCAAGTAAGTGTTGTAGCAATCGGAATCTATGAGCAGTTTCTTGTCGTTACAGTCTTGTGTGTGGATTCCAAGTAAGTCTCTTGTCAAGATGGAGTCCTAAGTATCGAATCTGTTCAACAGGCATTAGTGGTGTATTTAGAAAGGATACAGTAGGACAAGAGGGCAGAGGTTTATGATGGAGAGTAAAGATGATCTGGTGGTATTTCTTTCATAATTAAAGTGAATTACAAACATAATAAACCAATTGTGATTATATTTCGATAATTTAACGACTTATATTTTTTTATAGATAAATTAATAAAATATTTATGATCGACATTGTAACAAAAAAAAATCATTTTTGTGTTCTCGTTAAAAACTTACATATTATATTAAAAAAAGGAAAAGTATAAAACTCAAAGTATTACTCTCTGAGTGAATAAATCTCATTGAAATTTGATGTTAATGTTAAACAAGAGTGTCTCAATGAAAAATGTATATTATTAAAAATTCAGAACCACTGTAGACATATCTCCGCAGCTGATACGTAAGTACAGAATTGGAGTGAACTTTATTTCCAGTTATCTTGGGATTAATATAGAGACATATTCTAATTTAATCAACAAAAGTAAATATTACGTTTATATGTAGGAAGAGAGTCGGGATGGTAGTCAACAAAGGTATTAAAATGGAAACAATTCTTCAGGGTCATTCCATCACAAGCTGGACAAAGCTTCTGTGGGTCCAAAGTATAATTGTGTTGACCAATATTTAGAGTAATTTCATATTTACCGGACTGTGGCCTGCCTTTAAACTTTTTTCGGCCCACGAGATTAATCACACTTTTAAAAAATACATCTATTTTATAATGGCAAAAGTCGATGAAAACTAATATACTAAAAAAATATATTATTTGTGTATCCAAAAATTAAGAGACAGAATAAACTTCGGTTTTTTATTTTTTTTCCTGACTTTTATTGATAA
>NW_027114604.1:452546-459242 GCF_000696795.3 Halyomorpha halys
TATATAAATATATATACATTGGTGCCCTTTCTTTGCCATATGGCATCGGATTTTAAATAATATTCTTGCGAATATATGACAGATATTGCCTGTTTTATTTATGAGTTTAGAGTAAGAACTCATCATGTAAATAATAATAAATCATTATGTTTTAATTTTTTAACTCCAAAAATGTTTATAGTGCCTCTAAATCTAATATGAGAATATAGATATAAATTTACAAGCGACCCCCGGAATTACGATACATTTCCATAGTCGCCCGCAAGATCAATTGGTTTGACCACCTTTGCTCTGGATAGTTTTTAGAAGATGTAAGAAAGGTTTCTATGACTGTGGACATTTAATACCCACATATAGAAGATGGCCTATATTAGTCAATCAAAAAGCTAGGTCATGATAGATGACAGATCCAATAAAGACTAAAATAGTTAGTTAGTTGACCGTAGATAGGGGGTGCGGTAAACAAAAAAAAAACAACATAAATAAACAATTTTTTGTTTCTTTATATTTTTGCGACATAAATAAATACTTTTTTTTCATTTATGTTTTTATTTTAGGAATAAATAAATAAATAATGTCGGGGGGTGCGGTCTGCAAAGAACAACATAAATAAACAAAACCATATTTATTTATTTTATGCCGACGTTTCGACCTGAGTTTCAGGTCTTCATCAGGGGTTATGGCGTAGAAGGTAGGCCTGTATTGATCTGCATTAATCTACGGTCAACTATCTACACCTCAATAAATAAATAATTTTTTGTTTATTTATATATTTTTTTTTCTGGCATAAATAAATATTTTGTTTGTTTTTTTATATGTTTTTTGGGCATAAATAAATATTTTTTGTTTATTGATGTTTTTTTTCCAGGCATAAATAAATAATTTTTTGTTTATTTATGTGGTTTTTTTTTTCGCTTACCGCACCCCCGACCATCTTCTCCCAAGTATTTGATAACTTGTCAAATTGTGACAGACTTAAATTTAAATAATTTGATAAAACAACTTTTTTGTAAATCAGTACGGTTCAAAGTTTGTACTTTGGAATAGATATATATCAATATGATAAATATTATAGTTCAAAATCAAAACAAATAAATATATAAAACACTGCCTTGGGTATTTTATTTTTATTGTTTATTTATTTAATACCAGATCGGCCTAGTGGCCTTACATGATTAATGTAAGGGGTATCTTTTTTTAACAATTGATTTAGGGGGTGTATAATCTCAATAATAAAAATATACCCCTGACTATATGTTAAAACTTTATTTAGTGATATATATTACATTCTGTCATACCCTTGTGGGCAATAAGTTATAGTGATGAATGACCACATTCATACTAAAATAAAATAGGATAGGAATGAAAAATAAATAAATAAAAGAAAAGAATTGTACATACAAATAAATAAAATCTCTCTTAAAATATATACAAACAGAAAGATAAAAAAATGAAAATAATCAAATTATCTGCATAAAAAAAATAATAATAAAAATAAAAGAATCTCTAGTCACATCTTAACTATATATAACGTTATAAATAAAAAAATAAGATAAATAAATAGATTAAAATAATAAATGTTAATAAAAGATAAAAGTAAAGTTAATAACCAAATCAATAACATTTATTGATTTAACATAATTAATATTATCTGTTAATGGAAAAAAAAGAAAGTGAATTTAATAAAATAAAAAGAAGATTAATTTTAGAGTGACAATAACATAGCTAATAAATATAGAACTTATAAAAGAATGTCCTGCAGCAGCTAGGGCTTCAGTCTTCGGGTTGTGGTTAGGCTTCCCAAGTTGTAGGTCATTGCTGCTTTAACATTCAGTAACTGGGAGTGGGAATTCTTAAACTTTTTTTTTATGTAATCCTCTATTGTCTCTTTTTGTAATTCCCGATGAAATTGTCTGTTTCTTATAAACCAAGGAGCATTCACAGCAATTCTTACGGCTTCATTTTGAAAATAGTGTATTTTTTTTTCTTTTCGTAAAGGGTTCGCTCCCCAGATTTCACAGCCATAAATCAGCAGTGGCCTGAGAATAATTTTTAAAATAAGCTGTTTCTGGTTTTAATTTGGATTTTCTACTTAGGATAGGATATAGCATTGCTAACCTTGCGTAGGTTTGAGTTAGTTTGATGTTGGTATGGTAGTTCCAGGTGAGGCGACGATCGAGGTGAATTCCCAGGTATCTTATTCTGTATTTTAAAAACGTTATTATTCAAATAAACATTCATTGATAAAATTTATTTCATCATGATTCAGGTTCATACGATCGATACGTTTTCCCTTCCTACATACTAATGATGTTTTTACTCCAACTAGTTTAATAATTCAGTTTAATAAAATATAATGGATTATTATGACAAAATTTAAATTAATGACCTTTTAGAGATCTATAATAACCTAAAATAAACATTGAAAATTAAACCATAAGTAAAATAATATCGCAATACTAAAAGAATTTAAATATGTTAAGGTGTTTTCTACGGGTCCATCTACCACAATTATGAAATAGCAAATATCACAAATATATTTATTTATTCTTTGGATTCATTTTTATTTTTAAAAACGGTAATTTGATCATATTTGTATTTACATTATACACTACTTGCTTATGTTTTATGTTATATAACAATGGTGTTGATATAACAACCTAATGGATTATTGTTGTTAGATAACGTTTGTTTGTTTATAACAACTTACTCTATATTGTACAAGGTATTCTCGAGAGAGAAATACTTAACCGTATTATCATTATTATTTTTTATTTAAAATTATTGTTAAAATTATATAATTATTATTATTTCCACGTCTTCAAGTTTCCTAGATAATTGTTAATGTACATCTGTGTTAAATAATAAGATCTTTGATAAATTCTTTTTACATTTTGTTTAATTGGGTTCATTTGGAGAAGAAAAAAAATTGATTAAATAATCTGATATATAAATTCAATAATTTTGAATTGAAGATTTTGAATATTTTGTTCAATGCGGTATGTCAAAATTTTCAATCAATTTTATTATTTTCTTCGATTTATATTTCACTATACCTACCATATTTTATTTTACCACGGAGGACCAATCCCTATTTTATAAATAATGCAACTCTTTATTTAATAATACAACTCGTTGTTCACGTTGAATTCAGACTATATGGATAATTTTTTTCAATATAGAGTAAGTAGGAAAACAAAATAAATTTCAAATCTTTATCTTTGCATTTTAATTTGCATCCAAAAATTTTTATTATTCAACCTAATATGTAAAATAAAATTCACTTAATATAAGAACATAATAGTAAAATTTCACGCCGTTTTCCAATTTCAGGCGCTTTTCAAATATTGCTCGATTTAACTATCTTAAATCTCATCTTCCCGTTTCAATTATATATTTCAAAAGTGATGTAGGATTGTTGCTCCCTGGTGGTCTTGATGGGGTGGGTCCGACCGGGAAGTACTTTTTTATCTAATAAATATCTATGCGAATATTCTATGTCTGGTGGATCGTTTTAATTTATGTTCGTCTATGGTAAGGATTACTATTCTTGATATAATAAGTTTTATTACATGTCTAACTTTCTTAGGCAGTATTTCATTTTTAATGTACGATAACTTTGTTCTAGCCAAAACAAGATTCCATTTTTACTAATATTGGTCAGATTCAGTTGATTGTTTTGTTTTTTAGGGAATTTAACATGTTTTAATTTACTATCTTCCAAAATAGTATAAAAGTCTATTATGAGAAAAAGGACAGTTATTTCACCCCAAATTTTGCTTACTTGAATTGGAAAATATGTATAAATAGTCATAATTGAAGTGTTTGCCAATTATTTGTTGGGGGAATAAAAAATAGTGGCTGTTTCAAAACGTTATAAAAAATATTTTTTCATTCGGAGCTCTATATCTTTAAAAGTACAACAAGACTATAAAACCTAAGTGAACATCATTTAACGTAGAGTAAATGTTCAAATATATGAGCTCTAATAGAGCTAATTACGTTAAACAGTTTCAGAGATATTGCTTACTAACATAAAAAGCAACATGTCTTAAAAAATGCAATGAAAACCAGAAGTTAGTCAATTAATTTTGAAAAATCTATATCTCAAAAACCATTTGACGTACATATGTCTATTACCACTCAAATTAAAGCTAGTTTAATGTTCTACACAGTATTGTATGAAGTTCTTCTTCGTAGGAGTAGTATTTTTCATGATATTTTATAAAATAAATTGATTTATAGTTGTTAGGAGAAAATTGCATGTGCATAATTTACATTCTTATACGAATATCATAAAAACTAATACCTCTACGAATATACGTGTCATAAACTACTTTGCAGTAAGTTAAGTTACCTTTATTTTGAGTACAACGTCTTAATGTTTATGGTTTCATTAAAGTGCTTTAATTTTTCCCCGGCTCTTGTACTATACGGAGATGTATAGTGTTCAAGTAATTCGGAAGATAATTTTCTTCAGATTCTAGATATGTTTTTTTTTTTAACCCCAAAAATTTCAATTTTTTTTAACTTAGTCTTATTGCCTATATACAGCGTTTAAAAAATCAACATTAATAATTTTAGCTTGAAAGACATTTTTTATTCTAGATATAAATAGTAATATTTCATTTAATTTGGTTTCCCCTTTACCAACCTAATGCCACACCTCTGAATATAGGAAAGTTAATACCAATACTGTTGGGCCTGGATTCAGGTTTAGGTTTAAGTTTATGGTGTAGTCAGGTTCGTTTTCTACGTTGCGTACTCTTAATGGGACTAATCTTCCTTTAGAAATGTTGGTATTCCACAAAGCAAGCGGTCACACTGGGCCCTAAATCTATTGCAACAGGGAACAAATTATGATTAAAACATCATTAAGGTGAAACGGTTCTTCATCAGCTATCGAAAGAAACCCCACCTCGGCATTCCTAAGCCACTATTAGCAGACATCTTCCTAACAATCGCATCCTCAAACATCCATTTAGAGCTACTTAGAGGAGTCGCGTCGATAATCGCCGGGATTTCGTATCCTTCTGTAAGTGGATTCGTGACCTCTTTTGATGGCATTGATGCCGGTCTTTTATTAATTCAATCTTGGTACATAACCTGGGAATAATTTGGCATTATTAACTTAGGGTCAATACAATTATTATGGAATGGAATGAATGCATTAAAACTAAGTCTATCCTAATCGGCTTCGAATCCTTGCTATAGTCTCTTCCTTATTAACCTTTACATTTCCTCAACAACGATTCTCCTCCATTTCATAACTGTGTTTAAAACTTCAGAATCTTCTTTGGCCAATATTTACCATGGGGTAATTTTTTTTTACATGACCCGCTTTCTAGTCATTCCTGACATAGAAGGGAGTTATTGATAGGGTAACACCCTATTTAAACTATGTGGGGAGTCAAGGTTTGTATTTCATGGGACCACTACAGAAATAAAAGTCAACTCTTCAGATTGTATTCAACCGGGCGCCTCAGTTCCAGACGGCCATATCCTCGAGGAATCCTGCATACGAAATACATACATTTCGAGAGGTCAAATTCTATTTCATCGTGGTTGTCCACGGACCCTCCAGCTTACGTTTTGTTTCTTAACTTAGAAAAAAAAACTGTATGGTAATATTGGCACTTTGTAAATAAAGTTGGTATGCACTTGGTGTAGTTGCTTTTTCTTTGTTGGGTTAAGGATTGAACCCAAAAATATAAATGTTAGTTCTAAGGTACCATTTGTGAGTACTAAATAAGTTTGAAAGGTTATGTTTAATTTTGATTTATGAATTATTATTCTAATTTATAATAATTTAATGTTTCCTGCATATATGTTCTTTTTATAACTTGAGTCTTATGTAATCATTTTATTCCTCCATTTAATTCTTGATGGCAAAGACTGAACAAAACTGATATGGACTTTGCTAATCATCGTACTTTATAATAAAGCGAAGATCCTTGAGAAGGTCATTCTTCCTGCAGTAACCATAATTACCTTCTAATTCTTCCTTAACTTATTTGGAAGCTATTTAATAGGGTATTAGTTTTTCATTAAAATTAAGTAACTTTGCTAAAGACTTATGTATAAATAAGCAATAGATGACTATATACAAGGTCTCCTATTATAAATATTCACTCTACATTGGCTCAGCAATTTTGTTTTTAATTTGATCTTGTTTTGGTTGGGTTAAATCAATAATACTTTTGAGAGTATTGTTAATATTTAAACACTTTTCAGCGTCTTTAGCTCGGTAATTTTTATTAAAATAGAGTTAATCTTTTGATTAAGAATTTAGATTGTAGTAAATTGGATTTTAATAGGAATTATTATCGGACATATTTTTGATCCGACGCTTTTGAAGGCGAAAATAACAAAAAAAAAAATGTTTTTTTGTATAAATTGAATTGTATAAAATAAAAATTTATTTAAATAATCAGTTCCTATATACATAATTATCAGTGTGTCTAATAATTAAATATGTATGAGGAACACATTAACCCAAAAATAAAAGAACCTAAAATATAAGGTTGGAGAAAAACAGCTAATTAATTAAAACAAGAACCAGAAGTACATAAATAACAAAAAAAAAATTATAAATACAAATCATAAAATAAATATAAAATAGTATGTTTTACTGAATATATGATATTTTTATTATGTTTTGTTATAGTACAATATACTATAAGTTACCCATGTATT
>NW_027114604.1:459292-468695 GCF_000696795.3 Halyomorpha halys
TTCGACCTGAGTTTCAGGTCTTCATCAGGGGTTATGGCGTAGAAGGTAGGCCTGTATTGATCTGCATTAATCTACGGTCAACTATCTACACCTCATTACCAATATTATTATTTTAAATGTATTAATTTCCTAAAAGATTTTTTTTAATATATAAAATATGAATAACCTACTGACCGAAACAGCCGGTTAGGATGTGGGCCAACATTCGCCAAACAATGCGGATCCAAGGTCAGCAGTATTGGCGGCCAGTTTGATATTTGCCTCTGGAATGTTTGTGAAAATAAGATTTATTCTATTTGCACTATCACTAAACTTAGTATTGTTATGTTACCCCTTGCATCCCAGTGTAATGAACATGGTATAATTAAGATGTTTCCTTGTATAATAGTGCGAATTGGAAACGATGACAAAGTATATTTATAGGAATTAAATTGACTAGGAAATCATAAATAAAAAATATTAAATATAATTTATAGGTGACATATACCTGATGATGACAGAAAAAGCCCTGGGAATAATTATTCTGAAAGAATAAAGAGTATAATAAAATAAAGGGAAAATTAATTTCACAAGAATTAAGCTTTTATTATATACAGCTTGTTCTTAAATTATTTGAAGTTAAAAGATTTTTTTATTGTAGATAAATAAAGTTGCTAGTAGCTCTCTGAAAAATGTATGTTATTTCTTGGTGTAACAAAGTTATATATTCTTCCAAGTAGCTGTTTTGAAATTCAAATACTTTAAAATTTTAACGGCACATGGCCATCTGTTGGCAAAGTACATGTTGACCAACAGGTCAGTTGGGTCAGGGGTTTCGTCATACTTTTAAGTTATATTATATTTTGAATGATTCATATGTTTTCCAATATTTATCGCTTATACTAATTAAAGGTTTTTCATTGGATCACATACTGTATTTTTTTTCTCTAAAATATCAGTTTTTAGCTGATACAAAAAAAAAAAAAAAGGCTTTTGTTTATGAAAAAAAAAATTGTATTCTATATAAAATGGGTTCATTATAAATAGAATCTTTCTTACTGAGAGTATTTCGTGTTGGTTGAGATATAAGTTGTACTAAAAGGAAGCATTAATTAGTACAATATTCACTCTTTTATAGGAGCAAGGTGGCGTAGTTGTGCTGTGATAATAACGCCAAAGACCCGGATTCGAATCTCGAATGACAAATAATTAATTTTTCTGTTCATGTAAACGTGACCCAACCCTGTGGGTAAGGAGTATTCCTTTGCGTTGGTCTAAAAATAGTACTTCCTTGGTAAGTACTAAATCCCTGACCCTTAATGGGTTGAAGCGATTGTCATTAAATGTTTATATAATTAAATCTTATTCATTAATTTTTTCAACTGCTAATGTAGCTTTTACCTATAACAAGCTAGGAACAATAAAATGTTTTAAACCAAAAATAAAACGTTAAACTAGTTGTTCATCGAAATTTAACCAGAATATTTGGTTCAATTCATCATATCAATTAATATTGTATTTTGTAGTTCTATAGTCTTTTTTTAATTTTTGGTAGTGACGGTAGCAGCGTGGTTGTCGTTATTGTTGTCTGGGACTTTAGGGCGTAAAACCCTGAGGTCATCAATGGCCATGTTTCGTGCTTTATAATACACTTTTTCAATTTTTTTTAGTTTCATTTATATTTATAATTCTATTTCACTTTATTTTTCTCTTTAAATAATTTCGAAAAAAAATTAAAATAATTACTTCTTTTGGTATTTTTTATTACGTATAATATATTTTCTGGTTTAAATCTTATTCAAAAGGTCATTCCTTTTTAAGAAAACTAAGACCATTCCCACGTTCTTCTGGTCATCATTCAGAGCATCCGATACACTCGGTCCAAATCCCAATCTACTCAAGTTCGCAGAATAAAAATGACATTTCTCAAATATGTGACTGATCGTAAGTACACTGTTGCAGTATTGACATTTTGGCGATGGCTGGCTATCTATGAGTTAAACTCGTATGACCTATTCTCAATCTGGCAATAGCTACCTCCTCCCTGCGTTTGGAACAGTTTGATGTGGTCCATTTTCCATTCCATTTTCCATTTCCATCTGGGAAATTCCCAAGTACCTGGCGGGAATCAATAATAATCCCAATTTTAAAAAATGGAAAGGACAAGCAGATGGTAACCAGCTACCGACCCATATTCCTCACAAGCTGTGTCAGTAAAATAATGGAACGTGGTAACGCGCCTGTTTTCCAACCCAAAGATTGCGAGTTCGAGTCCACAGCCCTACCCGGGATTTTTTCAAGCATATAATTATACAATATTCCCCCACAGTCCCCTCCCTTCGGGTATTTGTGAGGCCCGTTAGCCAATGGGTGGCACTCAAAAAAATAGGCGTGGGAGTGACGGACCCACCCTACGAAAACCACGTCATGAAACGTGTTATGTATTTCCTAAGTACATCGCGTGACGCCTTGGAACTCCACGGTCTTTCGGGCTAATAATAATAATAAAATTCTTAAGTAGTGCATTACTCCGGTATTTTATAAATATAGAACTAGTAATCCAGAAAGAAATATTTAAAGATTAATACTAAAATAAGAGTTAGGGATGAAGGAAAATGAAAATAACTCACCTTAATTTAAAAAGATATTTCAATTATTATTTTGAGCTAAAATTAACATAAAACGAAATAATATTAATACAAATTTGTAAAAAAGTTGTCCTCAAGTCTAGTTTTTGCAGTTTAATGTTACTTTTTGAACTTAAAATAATAAAAAATCAATATAGATTTTTTATTATTTTAAGATATGGATTGAATATTTTAGTTTCAATCAAAAAAATATACTTTGATATTTTATTACAATTGTGTTGTCCTTGTTTTTTTTTTAACCTTAGCGGTTGATAAAATAATAGTTGAGGGAAGTAATAGAAAAAGTTTCATCCCAGAATAATTGGATTTCTTATTGTCTGGGTTTTTAATAGAAGTAGAAATATAAAAACCAACCTCGATGGGTTCATAAATTTACATTTATTTTTACTTTCATAAGTATAGGAAATATATAGTATATAGTTACGATTCCCCTTAATATAAAGTAAATATTGTAAGGGGAAATATATAGAACATAAAAATATTTCGAATCTTAGTTTTCACCAGAAATTTAATGTCCCCTGAGCGAAAAAAATAGGTTCAAAGCGGTGATCTGGGTCTATAAATAGATAAACAAAAAAAAATACTCTACTTATGAAAAAGTAGATGCCATTTGAGATTCAATAAAACGCAAAAAAAAAAATTATAAATGAGTGATATTTTTTTTATTGTCATAACAGCCATGGAATCACGAAAAAATAGAAATAGTAAATTTCTGCCTAGCCTATAAATAAAATTATAGTTAAGGAAGTACTTCCCCATCGTGAATAATAAAGAATTGTATATTTTGAAACATTGAACTAAAATTAGGATGGGCAAGTGGCATTTCTTTGTACGCACCGTTCTAGACTTTACATAGAGCATTATATTAGTATATACTATATTTTATATTAATTAAAATCCATTTCATTACATGAATTTATTTTATATCTGGTCGATATCTGATTGTCCTTAAGATATGAGGGGCTGTGTCAAAATGCTAATATGGCTTTTATAAAGGTTAGTTTTATTTTAGTGCCTTTTCATGATTTTCACGTATACTATGCTAATTAATTATGATCCTTCATGTTTCAAAAATTATTGAATATTGAAAAACCTATTTATCTATCAAAGGAAAAGAGAAGAAACCCCCTATAACTAACTTACAGAAGCTAGAAACTGGAAGACCTTCAGTAATGGATGTTGCAGCTGAAGAACAAACAGCTCGCAACAAGTTGTTGTTGAGTGCCCTCGAGTCAGAGAACACCCCTCGGTCAACAGGAGCCTTCGTAAATTAAACAAAAAATCTTTGTAGCCTCCTCAGCAGCTAATGAGCAATCTTCACAAGTGCCTTATCACTTTATATCAACTATATCAGTATGGGTGTTGTAGCTGATACCTAAGCTGTTGCACTCAAGATTTTGGGCACAAGTGCTCTCTGGTGGCTTTTGGCACCAATCTAAGGATTGTTATTAGCAATCTAAACTTTTGAAAAATTATTTTTCCTCACATCACAAATTTTCCAGGCATTATATTATCATCTGGTAGTTAATCGAATGTATGCTGTCAAATGCTAAGTAAAAGAATCCGTTCTGTCTAAACGAGAATGTGCGCATAATACACTTCATGTTAATAACTCTGATTAGAAATAATTAAATTAAATATATACCACTACAACCCATAAAGGGTCAGGCTGTAGTACTAACTATAAGGAAGTAATGTTAATTAAGCAATGGTTGTTCAATTAGGTAATTTGGTCAGAATCACACACGACTACCAGCTTTTTACCCAATTAAGGTAAATTTGTACCCACTTCATAAGGGGTACCCCGGAGAGCCAGAAAATAACTATCAGCCACCATCGGATTCAAACCCGGACTCTTGGAGTTAATAACACAGTGCCTTACAACTGAGCCAACCGCCCCTCTCAGTAGATATAATACATAAATAAAGATACATTATTTACAACATGGAACAATGTTCTGTTTTTCTATAACTAAGTAAACATTACATTATTATTTATAATCTTTAAATTTCTTTCTTGAGACTGGCAATATTTTACTAAATAATTCAAAAACACTATCCAAATTATAGTCTCAAAACATTTATTTCATTCACACGTCCAACGTTTCGGCCAATTCGGCCATCTTCAGGGACAATCTTAATTTACTATGAGACATATCATTTTATTTATACATAATAGTGTATAAATTGTGGTAAAAGAGAAATAATTTGACTGTGTTTTTTATGTTTTGACTTATTAGGTGTTTATTGTATTTTTGACATATTAGATGTAAATATTTTGACCTGGGCAGAATAGCCTGTATGGAGTTTTTTTAAAAGGGTTAAATGATATGTCTCATAGTAAATTAAGATTGTCCCTGAAGATGGCCGAATTGGCCGAAACGTTGGACGTGTGAATGAAATAAATGTTTTGAGACTATAATTTGGATAGTGTTTTTGAATTATTTAGTATTACATTATTATTTTCTTATGTATGTTTTTGTTCTTAAAAGTATAAATTATATTCTCTTTATCTAATCTCGTACATCAGTTATTATTTTTTTCCGGTGATCCTTAAGAAATATTGACATTATTATAGAAGTTACTTGAATTTATAGACCCATCCACTCTTAAAATTTCCAGTGCGCCTATACAAAAAAAAAATATAAGGAAAACAAATCTATGAATATATAAAGATGCAGACTTTCCTAAATATACTAGAATTATTAAAAATTAACTTCGGTCAACGGTACAATCAACGGTTTAACTCAAACACAAATTGAAAATAAGTCTGTAATGTCTGAAAAGTTTGGAAAGCTATCCACTTAAAGAGCCCTGATAAAGCTCTACAAAGTGGGGCGAAACGTCGGTAATGAATAATTGTTAACTATTTTTGTTCTTTTTGACCGCAATCCTGACCATTCATATTAAAAATTAAAAAAAATATATATATTTTATAAGTTGTGCTACTACTCAAGGAAAACAGCGGTACATCATTACCGACCTCATCATACCGATAATGGGTACATCATTACCCACCTCTCTTCAGAAGAATGTCACTAAGATTCTATTTTAACTTATGATTTCATGGACAGGCATTTTGCAATGTGGAATGGAATGCTTTGAGAAATCACCACATTTAATGCCCGATCATTTCAATATCGGTTATTTTTAAAATGATCATTTGAAGTACAAGTACACAAAATAAATATTATAAATTGGTTGCTTACCATTATCATAAATCAATAACGATGAATCTTAGCATTCTATATTCAATAGGAGAGTATCACTGAAGATCAGATTTAGAAGGCACTATCATTAACCATTATTAAATTTCACTTTGTTGGACTGGTACATAATTCATGAGGTGAAATGTGAATCGATTCAATTGTCTAAAAGCGAATGGCATTACTATCGATTTTAATCAGAACATTGTTTGGATATAACAAGTGGGCAGCTTTGAGTCATGGCTAAGCATTATATAGTTCGGTTCATTTTTGTTTAATACTAAATGTACATCTAATAACAGCCAATTATTAAAAATATTAGATTTAATCATTTTTATATAACTATAAAAAATATCATTGGCTAAGTGAATTATTCCTAATATGAAAACATGCATCCTAATATATATTAATGAATTTAAAGTCCGTAATATAATGTTATATTTCAATTATTTTTAAGACAAAATTAACAACTGTTGTACAAAAAAAAAATCATAACTTTTTTAATTTGTCTATTTTATAGAACAACAGTAAATAAATTTCGAGAACAGATTTTGAATTTGCATTGAATATTTTATTCTCAATACTAACGGAAATAATTCAAATATGCTTAACTTTCTTTATGAAAACATGTTATATTTCCAACGTTTCGGCCTAATATCTAATAAAATAACAAATTTAATTATACATAATTTTAATATCACAGCTTGATATTAATTTATGGAAGTTGTGCAGGCTATTATGCCCAAGGTAATTTAATACAGTCAAAATAAACATATAAAATAAGGTAAACATATTTCTTTATTGATAAATGTACACTATTCTATGTTTTAATTTACCTATATTTGTAACTATAACACTTAATAATTAATTCACATTGTTTGTATTTTTGTATTATTAACCTAATTTAACGGAATTCAAACCGGCATTAATGAGAGATCATATGTAAAATTAATTTATGATGAATATAATTTAATTTTTAAAAGGTTGTTCGTTATTTAATTTAATGGTATTTTTAATAACTAAAGAGACAAAAATATGTTTTATGAAATAAAATAACTTAATAATAATAAAATAAAAGAAAAATTGAATAAGACAATTTATAATTAGCTTTGTCACTATAAACAAATACAGGAAAATTAAAACATGTTTTCTCCTAAAGTTTTTATTTTAAGTTTATTTTGACTTAGGCATAATGGCCTGCAAGGTTTCATAAATCAATGTAAGGCTGTGATACTAAAATTAAGATATGAAAATTATAATTAAACTGTTAATAAGATGTTGCAATTAAAAGTGTTATTTTATTAGATTGTCTATAATGATAGCTGGATCGGCCGAAACCATGAACACGAAATGAAGAAGAATATTTGGATAATTTTTGTTATTATTGGTAAAACTACCAGTCTCGAATAAGCAAATAAAAATATTTGTTCTCCTTATTTATTTACAAAATTAAACCTGTACATTAGTTTTAAAATCCTACAAACTTTCATTTTCGTAAGTCTTATGTCACAAAACTTTATCTTAAATTTTTTCACAATTTGCAGTGTATCATTGATTACCAATTTTTCGGTCTTGAAGTTTGGTCCTTTCAGTGTTTACATGATATCGTATGGTATAGCATATAATATTTTCAGGGTACGCTACTTTCTAAATGTATTGGAAACTTTATCAAATCACAATTATATTGAACTGTTCCAATAGGTTTATGTTAATATATTCAATGCAATGATCTTCCTATCGTGATATGAAATATTCAGAATTAATTAAATTTCGCCCGAGTAGAATTTAAAAAATGCATGATGGTATCACGAATTGTGAATGTATTTATTTATTTTTTTGATATCTTAAAAGGAGGGGATTAATGTCTAAAAGAAATTTTATTTTTAATTATATTTTCTATTTCATGGTGAAAAAAAAAAAATATTGTGGAGCTGGGACATAAATAAAAAAAAAAATAATATGGCAGTCTTTCACTCCCAGGAGCGATATTGTTCGACTTTTCCGTAGGTTCTGTGCCACCGGGTAAGGGAGAAGTCACGGTAATCCATGACCAACAAAAGACCGAGACGATTTCCTCTGTCAGGGGTACATCGCCGTGGGATGAATGCCCGCCATGGGAAAGGGCAGAGAAAACAGGGAAAATAACAGCTTAAATGAAAACTGTGCGATCTTGCTCTGACAGTGCTGCCTTTCGGAAATTATTTCTCCGTTAGTTCCAGCCTAGTGGAGAATCATTACTGTACCTCTGAACTGATGACCCGAAATGGTTCACGTTGAAAGCTAATAAACGAATACACAAAGGTACATTACTAACTGTATAGGAAGCTTATATTGAATGAGTCAACATTAGTATATAATTGTAATGTTTTTCCTTCAATGACATTCCTGTGGGTAAACTACCCGTTAAAATTACATTAAAAAGGTACACTCTACACAAAAGTACGTAATATGTTTATTATACCTATACATATATACGTTTGTAAACAATAGTCGTTTTTAAAATATAATACTAATAAAAGATTTTTTTTTCAACTTGCTTCAGGCAGATTTTTAACCTGTTTTTAGGATTTGGAACACTAAGTGGGGAAGTTCATCTAGTTTTAATCAGAAATTTAGTTAATAATTACAAAGTAACAAACATTAAAATAAAAAAAGTAGGCATTAAATCATAAAATACACAGTTGGGGGGAGAAATATAATTTTTATATAAACTTTCACATGTTTTGAATCATTTTTATCCATACCTTAGTATATTTTATTTCATGTTATCTATTCCCCTACTTTGTTACATTATTTTAGTTGCTTATATATTTTTTAGCCCTAATGAAGCCCTGAAAAGTGGGGCAGAACGTTGGCTCAGAATAAATAGTTTATTTTCTATTTGAATTATTTTTCCCGCACCCGGATCATCTTCCTTATATTCACACGGTAAATAAACGATCTTTCGATGTAAATTAAAGTAATTTGTTTCACATTTTGACTTCCCATTGTTGAATTAACTTATTTATTCATTAAATTATTTTATTTGATTAGTACTATTATTTATTTATTTATTTTATTTTTTTAAACTTATTTATCTATTCAATATCATCTTGTAACCGACTTCTTATTATATTTTCCTTTGAATCTATGTGTTGGTCTTGTTCTCGTAAAATGTATTTATTTGTTTGTTTTTTGGTAAACTGGTCTACTGCTGTGACTATTATTAATGCTCTGATCTCACATTGCCGTCTAATAGTGAATTTGTTTAATGGGTAGGATATAGGAGGATATCCATGGATAATGGAGAGGATCTAGAAGGAGGAATTCGGGAGAGTGAATCTAAAAATCGTGAAAAGGTGAAATTGAAGGAACAGAAAAGGAACAAATTGAAATATTTGTATTTGTTGTATTCACTGAAACTGATTGTAAAAGGAAAATGTAGTCAAAAAAACTGTTTTCTTCCTATTTTATTATACCATGTAATCTATATATGTCCGACTACGGATTGATTAGTATGCTGTGTGATGTAGCAACCTGATGTATTTGGGCAGCATAGATGAATAAAGTCTCTCTCTCTCTCTCTCTCTCT
>NW_027114604.1:468820-469149 GCF_000696795.3 Halyomorpha halys
TCTTTCTTGTCCACAGGTCATAATAAAACCAAGCTGCCACTACTAAACATATGTAACCTAAAGGCAAAGTAGAGTGTAAATACATGAAGAGAAGATGGTTGGGTTGCGGTCAGAAATAACACAGAAAAGTTGTAAAAACATATTTAATAGTGCTAACGTTTCAGCCAGAATTTCTAACTTTCATCAGGACTTCTATTAGGATATCTAAATTTCCGATCTTCTTACCAGAAGCTCTGATGAAAATTAGAAACTCTGGCTGAAATGTAATTGGTGTTATTTTTATTTTTACTGCACCTCCAACCATCTTCTCTTCATATATATATATATAT
>NW_027114604.1:471162-483995 GCF_000696795.3 Halyomorpha halys
TATATTATCCACGGTCAACTATCATCTTATGATTAGGTTGTAAGTAAATATAAGTTGAGGTTAAGAGGTATATAAGCAATCTAATGACATGTCTGTTAGGCACTGGTAAAACGCCCAAGCTGTCTCTCATAAAATTTTCAAATTACTTTAAACGAATAAGAACAAGGGCAAGTTAATTTAATCAACAAATACTCTTTAAAAGAAGTATAAGAAGAAAATTAGAACAACAGGAAGGAGGAAAAGAAAAAACAAACAGTACTTTTGTATAGGTGTCTTCGACTGCTCCCGGTTTGTTAAATCGACCCTGAGGACTTCATTTGCCACCACTATTATTTTGTTCGCAATTTTCGATCAGGAAAAACAATTTATACGAGAAGAAAATATATAACTTATAAATTCATGAAATAAAGTTTTAGAAGGTCCTGAAATCTTATGATTCCGTTTTTTGTAGAGAAGGTCAAATATTGGTACATTAGCAGCAACTACTTTGAGCCCATCACTTTTTTTTTTTTCCAGTGTGTCACATTTCATGACTGAAACCCATGACTGAACCTTTATAGATAAAGATACAACGTCAACTTCAGATTCGTATTGTTCAGTAGTCAATAACTTCAATTGAATCATATTGCGATATGATTCAATTTAAATAATTCAAATGACTGCTGCTAAGGAGGGCTTTCCCCGCCCTAGACACTAGAGGTCTGAATTGCCAGATAAACACACTACTGCTGTCCTTATGATGCTCACTAGGAGAAGCTGGAGGTTCCAACTGCTAAGGCTGTCACTAGAAATTGCCTTGACCTCACCTTCAGAATAGACGCCGGATATAGGTATAGAAGCTCCGAAACTAGTACGCTGCTTCATTCAGTAAGTCCCCTCATTTATTACCATTGATCGCCTGAGACCATCCGGAATGAAGTACAGAATAGCTCGCCGTCGGCACCTAAGACATTAAAAGGAAAATAATCTTCATTGCAGAGGGCCCTCGAATTAACCGCCGGGGGACTATCATGCGCCGTAATCGCCATTAAAATTAGCTATTCATTGTAACATGCTGCTTAAAGCCTTATATGTATATCGAGTGTTTATCTTATTTAAATTTATGTTGATCATCTTTTCTCTCCGTCGTAAACCTCTACCCTCCTGTTTTGCAGTATCCTTTCTAAACACTCCACTAACGCCTCTTGGACAGATTCGATACTTAGGACTCCAACTTGACAAAAGACTTACTTGGAATCCACACACAAGACTGAAACGACAAAAAACTGCTCCTAGATTCCGATTGCTACAACACTTACTTAAAAAACGCTCTAAACTTCCCATTCACTACAAAAAATTAGTATACACTTCGATAATCAGACCAATTTGGACATATGGAATTGAGCTCTGGGGCTCTACCAAGCCATCAAATTCCTCCCGCATCCAATCCTTACAATCCGAAATCCTACATAAAATCCTTGATGCTCCTTATTACGTTACAAATAAACTCATCCACACAGACCTTAACACCCCATTCGTTGCAGATTTGGCCCAAAACAGATATGCGTCTTTTCATTCCAAACTCCTTACCCATCCTAACCCATTAATTCTTAATCTTTCATCCTTAACAATCCCTGATAACCCTCCGAACTGTAAAGAAGATGGCCACGGGACCTTCTAATTTAATTTAATGCCTGAATGCCACTAATGGGTGGTTCCTTCCCAAGATTTTCAAGTGTCTATGAAACATACATCATATTTGGTTATTGTATTTATTATTTGTACAGTTGTAAATCACATTAAATAAATAAATAAAAAAAAATGTTGTTTTTTTAACTTGTGTTAACTGTACTAACAACGCTCACAGACCAGGAGTGACTTTTTTTATTTTCATAAATGTCCATATTTTTTTTCTTAATATACTTTTTTAACACTGCAATTATTCTCTCTCTTTTTTGTTTTTACCTCACCTACACCGCACAATTATAATGAAAATCCGAATAGCCAAAATGATTTAAACGATGATAGCTCTATTGTTGAAATAATCAAGATTCAAGTAGGAGTTTGAACAAAAAATTAAATCATGCTTTTCAATTAGTACACACCACCGTGTATTTCAGTGTTTCACAAGTTTATTTGGGCATTAAATAGAGATAACATTTCAAAATCCATTTAGATCTGTAAAAGATAAGTTGGAAGATGAAATGAGATACAATTGCCTTTGCTATTACCCATTTGACGCTCAAAACGATAACAATGAAGTCCCCTGAATCTAAAGCTTATGCCGATGTCTATCTCAAAGTATAATTGAATTAAAAAGAAATAAGATTTATTAGGAATATTTAAATAAAGATAAGGTGGCATGAAAGTTTTCGATGCATTTCTCTGCGAATCTATATTATCGAAAGTATATCAATGTAGATTTTATCTGGGCAAATTCTTTCTATGAGTTACAATAGGGGTAAGAATCGGAATCATCGCACATTAGACATGAAAGAATTAGAAAAGAAAGAAGAAGAATATTCATTCATTTTTTTAATAGTTTATTTTTAGTCCTTCAGTTGCATTAATAACTATTTGTAAAATTAGAATACTATAAAAACATAAATGCATTTTTATACTGATAATAAAACGTTGTTCTAGAATTAAAAAAATATTGTGTCCTCAAAATCTGCTTTATACCAATAATTATTTTAATTTACTCTGGTTGAAGATATTAAAGTGCTTCCAGAGAACAATTAGAACGAAATGATATTAAAACGATTAATTACTCAACTACTTATAATTAATAATGGATAAGAATTTTATTTAATAATAATTATAAATTATTCTTTATTATAACTTGTTTTTCTTTATGATTTCAAAATTTAGATAGTCGATTTCTTAAAAAAAGATTTATTTACCCCTTCTCAGGTTTTTTTAGAACATAGTATACTTACCGTTAAGTACAATGCATAGTGTATCAATGCACAGTTTATTGGCCGATTTAGTATTTTTATTTTACAAATAAAAAATATCATGACCATGGTTCATCCGTTATTTTATTCAAAGCCCTTAAGGGAAAAAAATGTAGAACTGAAAATTAACATTAGACTTGTCATCGATAAATAAATGTTCGCATTAAAACTCAATTGGTCCTTCATTTTAATAAGTTTCTATTTTAATGAATTCACTAGTTCTTAAAAACATATTGTATAATCCCTAGAATATCATAAAAAATTATTATATCACTTATAAATGCGTATATGTACATGATTTTTAATAATATTACTATCTACTAAATTATTACTAGTTATATTATTTAATCCTTTAATTTTACAAATATTATATGCAATGCTTTATGGGAAGATGGATTGGGGTGCCATCAGTGAATAATACAAACAAGTATAACTTATTTTCTTAATGCTAATGTTTCGGCCAAAATTTCTAGCCTCCATCAGGGCTAGGAACAAAAACAAGATTAATGAATAAAATGAAATATAGAAGTACAAGAAAAATAAAAGATAGCAGATAATATAGGAACATAAATAGTGATGAAAGAAAACGTGATGAGTAAGTATTATCAGAAGAAAACTGTAGTTTGAGAATATAGTAATATTTAAATTATAAAAGAGAGGAAAAAATAATATACATATCAAAATCAAGTGAGTAAATATATGTAAAAAGAAAAGAAAATTAAATTATTGAAAATTAATGTTATGAACAAATTGAGAAAGAAAGGTTAGATGTAAATTATTAAATATTTAATAAAATAACATAATTAAAAAAGTTATATAATCTAAAATGGGTAAGGTGATGAACATAAATTAATAACCTGAGTAACAAAGAAAGGATAAGAAAAGAGTGGCGAAGAGAATGAAAAGAAGGATAATTTTTCTTAAATTTCTTGAGACTGGTAATTATTTTTTAAATAAATCAAATGGTATCCATGTTAAGTCTTTACACTCTTTATTATATTAACAGTCTAACTTTTCGGCCATCCTCAAGGGCAATCGAACAATTAACATCTTATTATACATTCATTTGTAACAATTTTAGACAACAGTATTATTATCAATAATTTAACATAACTTAAATTTAGTCTACTTTAAATGATGTTCTCTTAAGTTTTCTACTGCTTTTGGTAGTTCTAAAGATATAGAGCTCCGAATGAAAAATTAATTTTTTTGAGGTGTAGATAGTTGACCGTAGATTAATGATTGGAGAAGTTTGTCGGGGGGTGCGGTTAGCAAATAACAATATAAATAAACAAAACCATATTTATTTATTTTATGCCGACGTTTCGACCTGTGACAAAACCATATTTATTTATTTTATGCCGACGTTTCGACCTGTTACAAAACCATATTTATTTATTTTATGCCGACATTTCGACCTGTTACAAAACCATATTTATTTATTTTATGCCGACGTTTCGACCTGTTTGCAAAACCATATTTATTTATTTTATGCCGACGTTTCGACGTTCGATGTTCCAGGTCGAAACGTCGGCATGAAATAAATAAATATGGTTTTGTTTATTTATGTTGTTATTTGCTGACCGCACCCCCCGACAAAATTCTCCAATAATTAATTTTTTTAAATGTTTCGGAACAGCCACCATTTTTTGTGACACCTACCTATACTTGGCAGATTCATTTATACTAGTAATTATACATATTTTTCATTAATGTAAGCAAAAATTGGGGTGAAAATATTGCCTTTTTTTCTTTGTTTCTTATTCTATATTACTTCCTCATACTAATATTCATAATGTATTAGTAAGGGAAAGTAAAAAGAACCGTGCCTCTCTATTTACTTTCAAATATAACTGATAATCAGTTAGTTGATTTAAATTAAACTATGAAATTGAATTTAAAAAAAAAATAACAATAAATGGCTACCTCGTGTAAAATGAAGTGCATTTAAATGGAGTTAATAACGATATAAAGCAGTCATAAAGGATTCAATAGAAATTTATGCAGTGGATAAGAGCCCTTAAAGTACTCTATATACTGTACACTATATATATAGCCACAGTCACCTCAACAATGACCAAGGCTTATTTATAGATAACATTATGTAAATTGCGGCCGCAATTCTTCCTCAATGGCTTCCGAAGGACATCTACCATGGCGAAGAGGAGAGCCGTATTCATATTTAGCCCCACAGGCCATTTGGCCTACTCGAATGCCCCCAGCCGCTGGCCAGATAAGGACTTTTTATCCTCAGAGGAGGGGACCCGGAAAATTGGTCAGTCCGTGAAATTTGTGGCCCGTTCTGGCAACAGATGAAGCTCACTTGTTGACTGCGAGTCGGCCAATAAACGTTATTTCTTAGGCTTATAGCGTCCAGGAAGTTCCTTTAGAGCTAAGGAGACATTTCGTTGGATATTTTGCCCGAGGATATGGTTTCCATTACGGGATTAGTTTTAGCATTGTCAAGAAATAGTTATTTTATATTGTGCCAACGTTACTTCGTTCTTCCATTAAGTTATAATAATATATATACTATAGACCAGATTTTCTTACAATTGCATCTTTTGTTCCCTGGCTGAATGCAACAATCAATCCGAATCCCTGGCTAAGCCTCGACAGGAATTCGAATCATGAAAAAAAAAAACACTGAAATTACACCAATTGTATATTGCACTTTTACTCATTTTGGACAAAAATTACACGATTTTATAAAATTTCACTTGATGCTTGTACTGAACTTCTCATATTATGTATGCCAATATTTATTTTATTTAATTATTATTAATTACTTACTAAATAATTCAAAAACACTATCCAAATTATAGTCTCAAAACATTTACTTCATTCACACGTCCAACGTTTCGGCCCTCAGGCCATTCTCAAGGATACCACCTTCAATATTGATGTAATTTCTTTTTCAAATCTTAAAATTGCAGGCTAATTGTCTTTGTCGCATATAACTTTTTCTAAAAAAAATTTATCTTCGATTATTATATTATATTATATTACATTAGCCTGCAATTTCAAGATTTGAAAAAGAAATGACATCAATATTGAAGGTGGTATCCTTGAGAATGGCCTGAGGGCCGAAACGTTAGAAAAATTTAAAGAATAAAAGTTGAAAGAAAAAAAGGATCAAAATTGTTTTAAATTAAGAATAAAATATTTTAATCATTACATCATAAAGAATAAGTATGTAGGAGGAACAGAACGAATTGATTGGTAAATCTTTTTGTGACATATGTACTTCCTGGTATGCTCACTTTTACTTAGAAATGATACATCATAACTGGGAAAGGGTCAATTGAAGGTCTTATTATTCAGAATTGCATTGGCTACACGATCTTTGTTCACAACCACCTAAGTACTGTACTTATTTATTATATAGACTGGTAATGTGTCGATGGTATTGGTCCTATTTATTCCTATTTCCTAGAAAGGGTCTGTAGCGAGAGGAACAAAGAGCTCAACTACAATCCACTAGAGCGCAGCACCTCGAGCCTCACCGAAGCTCTCAAATCCATATATTATTGTATTTTATAAAAACATATTGTTATTTTTACATATTATTAATTTTTACATATTATTAATTTTTATACATACTATTTAACAATGTCGATAAAAGAATAAATAAACGATGCCAAAATAGCACACGAAACAACCTCAAGCAGATAAGATAAGACAGCTTCTGGGCCACAGCCATATGCACTAGGCCATACCTTATTATGAATGAGGGTCTTAAAAATTACAAGGAGGCCCCTCACCTCCGGACTTAAAATAGCTCCTTTTAGAATGGATAGCTCATATATAACATTAAACATAGCAGGTAACCTTAAAATACCAAAGGCAGTAAAAGGTAAGACCCAACACGAATTATTTTTCCTTTTCACAATAATGCACTTATTAATTCATTTTTTATTTCTGTTTTTCTTATTCACAATAAAGCACTCACTAATTCATTGTTTTCTGTCTTTCTGTTTTAGAGGGATCGGAAAAAAAAATTAAAAATTACTTAATTAATAATGTGTATTATATATTATATTATTGTAACATATAATTTGTATTGTATATATTTTATCAATAAAGAGGTTTTGAAAATTTAAAAAAAAAACTTAACAGCCTCTGCTTGAGACAGTTTCGATTATAGCCGATTCTGATTTCTAAATGTTTGTTAATTTTTGTTCACCTTTAACATGTCTTCTTTCTCCTCTACCTGAACTCTCTTCCAAAGCGTCGGCTGCTCTCTTTGATTTCCTATTGTCGTTGGAAGTTATAAACATATAAAGCTCGAATAAAAATTTAATTATTTTTCAAGTTTTGAAACAGCCGCCATTTTTTTATTCCCCTTCACTATACTTGGCAGATTCACTAATTTTGACTAGTGATTATTCATAGTTTTCATTAAAGTAATCAAAAATTGAGGTGAAGTAACTGCCTTACATTATTCGTTTTATCCAGCAGATGTCATTAACTTACTATATACTTTATTTATTTTAAGGTATTATAAGCTCTTCCATAAAAGATGACAAGTCCATTAAACAATATTCATTTAAAACTATATTACATTACTACAGTACTACAGTAAAATTATTCCATTTAAACAATATCTATGTAATGTGTACTTAAAGTTTTAGTGTTTGTCTTAAAATTAATATATCAATGTTGCTTCAGTTATTTTTCTACTTTTTTGTGATTGACTATGTCCGAAATTTTAGGGTTTTTTAAACTATTTTTTTAAATATTAAATAAATTAATTATTTTATTTGGGGTGTTTTTATAATAATAATTTGAATTACCTCAGGACCCACAGCTACTCAAAGGCGACCATGATATAGCAAAGGTACATTTTTGATTCTTTTTAGTATTTTAGAACTATAAATAAATTAATGTGAGTCTTAAATTTATAATGTTCATTACTTATGAAATATCTTTAATTACTTTTAAATAATTGAATGTATGCACTACCCTAAAATCTAGATGTGATATTTATTAATTAACATTATTGTAATAAAACATGCACAAGACTACTAAACATTATGCTTTGGTATAGCAATGACCTCAACATTAACCAAATAGAAGACCCGCTGAAGAAGTTGAGCGACCCTCAAAGATTGATGACGGTAAAGCCTCCGACTCCCTGTGGTACCGTCCGGGTTATCCCAGAGCTTGGCAAAAACGGCGGAGTTGGAGTATCTCCCTGAGGCGTGTCTTAGTCTGTAATTGCTTCATTACACCTGCGGGACTTGGGAGTTGTCTTTGATCAAGAAGAAAAGGAGATGGACGGGGGATCGCTCTTCACCGTCACCGCTCCCAGCACCGCCTCATTCTTCCCGTTCAACTTCTTACAGTGAGGATTGTTTCCCTTCCATAGTTTATTTACCTTAGTGTTAGTAATTTGTTCTAGAAGGTTTTTATCTTTGGACTTTAGATGTCTCTTATTTAAGTTTACATTTCAAGTGATTTAACATTAACTTAAGAATTAACCCACATGGCACTGCATGAAGATGCAAAAAAGATGATATCACGAAATTATTTCACTAATATGAAGAACATGGTCAGGGTTTCCATCTACAAAAGTAGATAACAAATTTTTATTTTAGTTTAGCCCCACTTTGTAGAGGAAATTTA
Organism: Halyomorpha halys; assembly: GCF_000696795.3. Lineage (NCBI taxonomy): Eukaryota > Metazoa > Arthropoda > Insecta > Hemiptera > Pentatomidae > Halyomorpha > Halyomorpha halys. The sequence continues at coordinate 479,727 of NW_027114604.1, forward strand.
ATTTACTATGAAGTAGTTTACGGCATGTTATGACACTTATCTTCGTAGAGGTTGTAGTTTTTATGATATTTACATATGAATATAAATTTAGCAAATGAGAATTTGTCCAAACAACTATAAATCAATTTATTTCATAAAAACTACTACTTCTACTTAAATAAACGTCATTAACTACCTTATAGTACATTAACCCATTAACCCAGCATTGATTTGAGTGCTAATAGACATCTGTACGTCAACTGGTTTTTGGGATATAGATTTTTCAATATAAATTCACTTACTACTGATCTTTCAGTGTGTTTCAGACAACATTATTATCAAATATTACATTTTAAAAAGCTATATCTCGAGAAAGATTAAACGTAAATAGCTCTATTAGGGTTTACATTTTAGCAAATTTACTCTAATTTAAATGATTCTCTTTTAGATTTTCTATGGTTGTTGGTAGTCCTAAAAATTTAGAGCTCCGAATAAAAAATTATTTTTAACGTTTTGAAAAAAAAATTTGTATTCCCCCAACTTATACTTGACAGACTCATCAATTTTGACTAGTAATTATACATATTTTTCAATTAAGTAATCAAAAATTGGGTTGAAGTAACTGCCTTTTTTTCTCCTCTTGGGCTCATGTACTAATGGGTTTCATCTCACACATGTACGGTACCTGTCTACTGTCTCACTATCACTTCATTTGTGTGCCACTAGATGGCAGTATTTTAAGCTGTCATTTAATATGTTTCATGTGGCTTCCTTAAACATTAGTTAAAGATTTACATATTAATCTCAAAAAGTTAAATGATTAGTGAATGACACAATTCTTCCTTATTTAAAATACAATAATTTACTTCATATCAACAGCAACAACGTTTCGGGAAATTTCCCTCATCTTCAGGTTGCTAAAAAACCAATTACATCTTAAAACTGTTCATCTTTTGTGGTAATGGAGGAAGGAGAAAATTATTTTATAGTCTATATGGTTGTTATCATAATGGAAGATAACCTTCAGGAAGGTAAGTTTTCTCCTAAAATGTATGCCTAGTAGAAATAAAATAGTTTTTATTCAGTAAATTACATTCATAATAATATATATTAGTAAGAATGATAAAAAAGGAGAAAATTATATATAGGTTATTGTTATCAGTTTATAAATAGTTCTTAAGTAAATATGATATTATATTAGTGTTGATGTAAGCGCATGTGTATGGTTTTGTTGAATTTGGTTTTTTAGCAACCTGAAGACGGGGGAAATTTCCCTAAACGTTGTTGCTGATTATATGAAATAAATTATTGTATTTGAAATAAGGAAGAATTGTGTCATTCACTAAATCCAGTTTAATTCCATAAGAGTCTTCCAGTAAAAGATCAATAAGTTTAGTTAAAAGATAAATATTCGCTCACATTTCATCATTATTATTAGTTGAAATGAAACAGTAAAGAAATGATGAGCAAGGTACCGTCAAATTGGGTTACCTTGTTCCAGATAGTGCACTTTTTTGGCATTCTGTATTTTTAACCCCTGAAAGCCATAGAAGTCAAATATTCATACGCTGCCTCAGCTTCAGTTAGAGTATAAATAAAATAAAAGCCCAAAGTAGTATTGAATGTATGTTTATTATTTTATTCCGAATTTTACCCCATAAATATATTGTGGATTTATGTAATATAGTATTATTCTTTTTCAAGGGTCTGAATTGGAGGACCATAATGATAGCAAGTGATGCTTAGAAAGGTTGCATAATTTTTGCAGCTCTTCCTCAACTCACGAACCGTCATTATGTAACTTGTCAAAATATGAAACACTCCGTGTTTATGAAATAATATTTTTAGTGACTTGCATTTTTAAAAACACATACAAAACCAAATATGGTTCTTATTTGGGAAACGAAAAGTGTTGTTTAATTAAGATCGGTTACCATATGTTTATCACGATTCGGTAATACTTTTGTTGATATTTTCTTAAAAATCAAAACCATATGTTTTTTATTATGTAAGACTAAACAGATGTTTGTCGTATTACAAACGCAATAAATAATAATTAAAACGACATTCAATCAATCATATCATTTACTGTCATTAATCTCTCTCATTAATTAACATTAAGGACAGATGTATCGATGTATCGGAGTATCAGGGAGTAGAAAGTTAATTTAGCTGTAAATAAAAAAATATGAGTGAAATATACGAAACAAACATCTCCCATAAACGGACAGTTTTACTTTACCATCATACCATTCCCTTTGCATTATTTTCAACAACCATTAACTGGAACTTTCTTTAAATAAGTTTAATAATTTTTTATGTAACATTCCAAAAAATATCTTCTATAATCTATCAGTCCTTGTTTTCAGTTTCATAAATTTAATACTGATAATCAAGAATTTAACCAGAGTTACAGTGCCATATCCACCCTTCATAATTTTTACACAATGACAGATTTTCTTCATTGGTACAAATAAAAAAAATATTTGAGAATGCAGGCAGAAAACGAAGAACAAAACAGAAATATTGTAAATAATTTATTTTCCTCTTTGTACGTAGGTACACATTTTATAGGTTATAAATTCTAGATTATATGAAAAGTTTTAGCTCTCTATTGCTTAAAAAAGTTTAATGATCACCGAGCAATATTTCATTTAACGTATAAGGAGGAATAATCAAATGGGTCATAAAAAATATTGTTCAGCTAATGAAGAACGAATTTGGTGAAAAAAAAAAATGAAAAAGGCATCTTCATCAAATCATCAAGAATTTAACCAGAGTTACTGAGTCATTGACAACTGTACAAAATAATAAATACAATAAGTAAATTTGATGAATGTTTCAAACAATTGGAAATGTTTGGAAGGAACTACCCATTGGTGGTCCTTTAAGCTTTAAATTAGAAGGTCCCTTGACCATCTTCTTTTCAGACGCCATGGAGGATTTTCAGGTATTATTAATGATGAGAGATTAAGAATTAATGGGTCAGGATGGGTAAGGAGTTTGGAATGAAAAGGCGCATATCTGTCTTGGGCCAAATCTGCAACGAATGGGATGTTAAGGTGATTGTGGATGAGTCTATTTGTAACGTAATAAGGAGCATCAAGGATTTTACGTAGGATTTTGTATTGTAAGGAATGGATGCGGGAGGAATTTGATAGTTTGGAAGAGCCCCAGAGCTCAATCCCGTATGTCCAAATTGGTCTGATTATCATTGTGTATGATAATTTTTTGTAGTGAATGGGAAGTTTATCAAGTAAGTTTTGTAGCAATCGGAATTTATGAGCAGTTTCTTGTCGTTTCAGTCTTATGTGTGGATTGAAGTATTGAATGGGATGTTTAGAGCGCTTGTCAAGAAGGTATTATAGTAATATAAATATCTACGAGCAGTTCTTGTCGTTTCAGTCTTATATGTGGATTCCAAGTAAGGCTCTAGTCAAGATGGAGTCCTATATGGACAATAACAAATTTTCTTGATTGTTTCTGAAATAAAAATGATATGACGATACAGACTGAAAACGAATTATAAAATAGAATATTGTAAATAATTTATTTTTCTATTAATATCATTTTAAGTGCACATGTTATAATTTGTAAATTCTCTATTATATAAAAAGTGTTTAGCTCTCTATTATATAAAAAAGTTAAGGGGTCAGCGTGTGAGTTATACAATTTGACCAACAAGTAGTACAATTAAAGGAGCAGTTTTATAATTTGTTAAATAGGATTTACCGTAAGCCGTAATATAAAATAATATGAAATTCATATGTAATGATTTAATACAAAATAAAATAATATAAAATTCACATGTAAAGTATAGATAATTTAAAATTCACATAGAAATAATACTATGAAATTCACATGTAATAATTTGGTACAAAATAAAATAATATAAAATTCACATGTAATAATTTAGAACAAAATAAAATAATATGAAATTCACATGCAATAATTTAGAACAAAATAAAATGATATAAAATTCACATGTAAAGTATAGATAATTTAAAATTCATATAGAAATAATACTATGAAATTCACGTGGAAACAATAATATAAAATTCAAATGTAATAATTTATTACAGTAATATAAAATTCACATGCAAAAAATAGATAATTTAAAATTCACATAGAAATGATACTATGAAATTCGCATGGAATAATTTGGAACAAAATAAAATAATATAAAATTCATATGTAATAATTCAGTAAAAAATGAAATAATATAAAATTCACGTGGAAATAATAATATAAAATTCACATGTAATAATTTAGTACGAATAAAATAATATA
>NW_027114604.1:484370-484845 GCF_000696795.3 Halyomorpha halys
TTTTATAATTTATATGGGAATTACCGTAAGCCGTTATATAAAATAATATGAAATTCATATGTAATGATTTAGTACAATAATATAAAATTTACATGTAAAATATAGATAATTTAAAATACACATAGAAATAATACTATGAAATTCACTTTTAATAATTTGGTACAAAATAAAATAATATAAAATTCATATGTAATAATTCAGTAAAAAATAAAATAATATAAAATTCACGTGGAAATATTACTACAAAATTCACATGTAATAATTTAGTACAAAATAAAATAATATAAAATTCACGTGGAAACAATAATATAAAATTCAAATATAATAATTTATTACAATAATATAAAATTTACATGTAAAAAAAAAGATAATTTGAAATTCACATAGAAATAATACTATGAAATTCACATGTAATAATTTGGGACAAAATAAAATAATATAAAATTCATATGTAATAATACAGTACAAAATAAAA
>NW_027114604.1:485215-485612 GCF_000696795.3 Halyomorpha halys
CTAAAAATTTTATAATTTATATAGGAATTACCGTAAGCCGTTATATAAAATAATATGAAATTCATATGTAATGATTTAGTACAATAATATAAAATTTACATGTAAAATATAGGTAATTTAAAATACACATAGAAATAATACTATGAAATTCACATGTAATAATTTGGGACAAAATAAAATAATATAAAATTCATATGTAAATAATAATATAAAATTCACGTAGAAATATTACTACAAAATTCACATGTAATAATTTAGTACAAAAAAAAATAATTTAAAATACACATAGAAATAATACTATGAAATTCACATGTAATAATTTGGGACAAAATAAAATAATATAAAATTCATATGTAATAATTCAGTAAAAAATAAAATAATATAAAATTCACGTGGA
>NW_027114604.1:489647-533588 GCF_000696795.3 Halyomorpha halys
TAAAATAATATAAAATTCATATGTAATAATTTAGTACAAAATATTAGAAACACAAATTTTTGGAGTATGTTCCCTCATCATGTTTGTCTCATTGTCTAACTACCATAAGATCGCCATACAAAATCTGCTACTCACTTTTGCTCCAACGAAACCCGGATCTGTTTCAACATCTAAGTCAACTGTGCTGGATTTGAGATGCCGCAACGTTTGCGTCCGGGTTTATGTCCGTTTCTAACTGAAAATCCAAGACTCCTATGATTCAGAACCTTTAGTATATTACTCACTCTATCACTCATTTTTCTTTTAAATTAGCGTTTTAAACAAGTAATTTATTACCTTGATTCCGGAAAAATCCGGTAGTGGAGCGTGATTCTAATCAAATCAACTCCTTGTGCAACCGTTGGTCTTGTAACAGTAATACTATGTATGGATTGTAACGGTACAGCTTTATTTTATATTATATTAAAATAAATAAATTGGTATACTAAAATTTAAAATTGCACAAATTAGTAAGAATTACGATTTAAAATCTTTTACAATGATACGATATCGGTCAAATGATTGTAATTTTGCCAATAATATTTCTTACAACAATATTTATCAAAAACGCGGCAATGACCTAGCAGACTGAAATAGACTTTGATATTTAGCCAGCGATCAGTTGGTGAGTCAACATTGGCACACTGCACACTGTACAATGGAGTGAATACTAAATCGGCGAGTGAACCATACCAGGATTATTTAGTGCTAACCACGATACCAAATAGCATGTCCTTGGCAAATTATAATAATTATATTATAATACTAAAATAGGCAATAGTAGTATTTAATTATTGTACACATTTGTGAAAATATTCTTGTTGCTTTTAGTCAGCTTGTATGCACCGCCCAATGTATCGGCATAAATAATTTATAGAAAGTTATTATTTTTAATAGCTCATAACACTCATAAACAAATACAGAGTTATTCTCGGAAAATATTTATTTTTTCGTATTATAATACTAATGACGATTAATTATAGCTGATTGTTGAAGATTAAATTTGTAACACATACGAACTTTCTGTAGTTGTTCATGAAACTAAATTCAGAAAGTATTGACAAATAAAAAAAATAGAGTGCATACAGATCGATGTTTAATAATGTATTTTAAATACCTGCTTAATTAAAATAGATTTAAAAATTACAAAATAAAAAAGACGAATATTATGAATACAAATTTGTAATTTAATGTTGCTATAAAAAATCTTATTATAGTTTTTTTATTTATTTAATACCAGATCGGGCTGGTAGGCCTTACATGGTTAATGTAAGAAGTACATTTTTTTTTTTAGCAATTATTTTTGAGGGTTACAGTCTCTAACAAAAGACACCCCTTACTAAATACAATGTAATAAATAAAACAAAAAAATTAAGATTTAAAAAAAAAATAATTCATATTTTCAACATGAACATAAAATACAACAAGTAAATTTGAAATAAGATCATAATGGTATGATACAGGCATGTACAGAAACTATCTAATAAAGTTAAGATAAAATAGTAATTCTTAATAAAAGACAAAAGTAAACTTAATTGCAAAAACAATTACATTTGCAAATGTAAATGAAAGATACAAGAGAAATGGTTAGTACAAGTTTTAAATTTAAGAAAGAATTATATAGAAGAAGTTATAGATGGGACAAAGGCAATTAGGCGCCATTTTTAAGAATTGAAAAAAAAAATGACAACAAAATAAAGGTATCCTTGAAAATGACCTGAGGGTCGAAACGTTGGAAGGTTTTGAAAAGAATAAAGTTGAGAAAAAAGGATCAAATTTGTTTTTAAATAAAATTATTTATTTTTTTGTATTAATCTATTTGTTATTATTGCTGAGAATGAGAACTAATTATTTTTTCAAACAAACTAAATTAAAGATTTTTTTTTCTTTGAAGATTTTGTTTTTGAACGCTATTTAAGCCCTATCATACTAGTTCAATCTGGATAAAACCTAGCTAATTATTACGATCCAATAATTCTACATTGACATGGTGAGTTTAATTAAAACGATCAAAGCGTTTAAAAAAAATAAACACAAATAAATCGATACTATTAAATGGTACTTTCGGGCAGTTGATTTTATCAAAAGAGTTGCTTTCACACCCCCAAGTTACTATAAAGGGCGTATGCCTTAAATATGTTATTTCACTTTCATACAACATTTCGTTTTTGAGCTAGGATGTTAACACACAGACCATTTTGAGAAACTAGGACTCAGAGAACCTCAAAACATGTATTTTTGTCGAAAACTGGAAATAAAAGGTTTCTCAAGAAGCGGCACACACAAGATAAAAAATGGTCTTATTGAGATTCATCAAAGCCCTTTTGTTTTACAATGGGTTTCACATTAATTATCACTAACAACAAATGCATGAGGTTCGATAAAAAAAAAACAACCTAAAAATGCATTTTAAAATAGGTATTTTTTACTTTGATGATGTGTGAAAGAGGATTGCGGAAGCAATTCAAAGAATTTGATCAATGATTAAATACAAAGATCTTTATTCACATTTTGACTTTTCAAAAGATCCAATGTGCCACCAGCACTTTTCGACTTGATGTTTTAATAGATTAAAATGTAAAAAAACTACTTAGATATAAGTCACATATACATCGTTTAACCGTTTTAACCATTGGATGCGCTGGAAGATAATTTAATAACCACAAATTGTGGAAAGCAATATCGAGTTATATCGTAAAATGAAACTTCATTGCATATAAAAAATGAATACATATTAAAACAAATCAGTCTTATTCATGTAAATGCAAATAAGAAAATTTCCCCAAGGCATATATTAGTCAATCATCGGTGCGGCATTCCCAAGTTTAGTGAAAGTATTAGTCACCCAGATCCTCAAAGTCAAATGTGTTACGCAAGGGCGGCATCATAGTGCCTCGTGCCAAGGTCCCTTGGAGTCCTCAAGTTCTTCGGATACCGATCTCTGCCGATGACCTGGGGTGACGGCGATCGAAGAGAGAAAGCCGGAGAGAGCAAAAGGGTGTGGTGGTGCAGTCATCTCTTCGGATCTATATTTGAATTTGCGTTTCACCTTTTACACTTGATGGATGTCCTCACTGTGTTCTGGGCCCTTATCGATATTGAGCTGTGTAATATGGAGAATTTATATGCCTATAATACAACAGTATGGCTGCTGGAACAAGAACAAATTATAAATAAATAATATATACATTTAAATGTTACACACAGATTTCAATACTCATCGAATATTTTCTTCTGGATTTTTGAGAATTTTGTAATCAAAATTTTTTGATTTTAGTAATTGTGAATGAATTTTTTTTTTGGTAAAGTAGTCAAATTTAAAAAAGATTAAAACATTTTGTAATAGTTCTTGTGTAACTCATTTAACTAACATAGAAATTTCCTATAAAAAGGAGTATTTTAAATATATATTTTTTTAAAGTAAATCTTATTTTAAAACATCGTTTATAAAAAAAGAAGATAGTCCGGGTATAGTAAAAATAATTGAAACAGTAAATATACTATTTTTTATTTATAAGTTTATGTATACTAATTAGAAATAAATATTTTAATTTCAATGAATTTTTTTAGGTTAAAAACTTCCAAAAGTTGAATATATTTTCTTTTGTTTTGTACAACGTTTCGGGATTATTGTCCCATATTCATGCACCTTAATAAATCTACAAATAATAATTCACTTTAACAACAATTCTCATCCATGTGTATTTGTAATTCATATTTACCTCATATTTGTTAAACTTTCAGTTTAATCATGTCATCTATTAAAACATGGCTGGATAAAATGTTTTACCCTGCTTTATTCATTATCAATCACTATTGGTGCATTCTCATCTCTCTGTAGCACAAACATTGCTTGTGCTACAGAGAGATGAGAAGAGAGAGATATTGCATATTGTATACTATCTCTTTGGACCTTATCTCATGTCTAGTGTGCTGATTGGTTACCTCCCAAGTTATATGTCTCACTTTATCTATTGTGTAATTTAAATTAAACTTTATGATATGACTATTCTTAACACACTTATTTCGTGTTTAGCGTCAGTTTTGTAGTTAACTGTGTCTTTGATGTTTTCGGTTTTATGTATAGCTTCCAGAAACCTTCTGCTTTTCGTGTTTTGTCCTAGATATTTTAATGAATATTTGAGTTATTTTGATCGCATCCTTACTATGTTCTTTCAACTAATTCTAAAATATTTTTACTTAGCTGAATTTCCTGATCCCATGCGTCATGTAGGCCTAAGTTACCCAAAACTACGAAAAATACAGTTTTTGGAGATTAGAGATATAAATATATGCAATTGAATATTATATATTTCTTAATAAAATATGTATAATTATTTATTTTGGCAAAACTATGATTGTATAACTAATTAAAGGTAACGATTTTCAAAATCTCTGTTTAAACACTTACCTATCAGGTTTTTTTTTTTTTATTACTCCATCATGTATTACTATTTTTAATGATTGGAGAAGTCTGTCGGGGGGTTCAGTCAGCAAAGAACAACATAAATAAACAAAACCATATTTATTTATTTTATTCCGACGTTTCGACATGAATTTTAGGTCTTCATCAGGGGTTATGGCGTAGAAGGTAGGCCTGAAACGCCGGCATATAATAAATAAATATGGTTTTGTTTATTTATGTTGTTCTTTGCTGACCATACCCCCCGACAAACTTCTCCAATCATTAATCTACGGTCAACTATCTACACCTCATTACTATTTTTATGTTATATGCTGATCATTATCATTATCTAATTAGTTAATATTATCATTTATCTTTATTATTCTTTTTATTTTGCAAAACTTTTTTTTCTGAACTCTTATCATTCTAATTTTACCCTTTACCCATTCAACATTTTTCCTTCTTCATTAATTTTTTATGTAATCTGTAATAATAATTTATGTTATGCTTACCATTTTATAACAGTTATTATGTCTTAAAATATCTTTTAAATTATATGTATATTTTGCTGTATCTGTCCTCTCTTTTAGTTCAGTTAATACATTATCACTCTTTTAAGCTTACATTGATTCTAACTTTTTGTTGTAGCCCTTATAAAGATCTGTAACGTAGGTCGAAGCAGAAAATAAATAAATAGTGATTACTATTTGTCTTCCTCTTGACTCTGCCTGTAGCTCTGCATATTTCTTTCATATTAATGTAATTACTTTAGATTATTATTATATACTCATTAACATATTTTCTTCTTGGTAATCTTATATATGAGAAACTTGTAGAATTACTTTTGTACTTTTTAATTGAAGACATCAGTGAGGAATTCGAAATTCGTAAAACTTCAACATAATGGCTAGTGATGGATAATTTTTTTAATTTTAACTAATGCACAAAAAAAAATATAATATATCTTTTCGGTAAATCTAAAGACATTCTAAACAACGACCTTGACATTACTCACGTCTTGAGGTCATTCATGTAACTAAACCATGTAACCTAGTTACGTTAATCTCCTTTATACACGAGACTATTTCCTAACAGTTACAACTGGTTCTTGAACTTGGTTATAGTGAAACGATTCTTTAACGAACAGCAATGAGGTATCATAATCGTCCGTTTACTAGGAGAGACCATTCATGAGATAAAAACGTTTTCAAACTTTTGTAATTGATCTATTAATTAATTTTAAGCAATTGAATCCTGCAAGCCATTTTTAATGTTGGTCCACTCAACTATTTTTTTTATTAAAAAAACAATTTAGTTGTTATTAGGAAATGTTTCAAAGGTAAGATAAAAACAGGCCTGATTCTGGATCTTGGGTTGGTGTCCAGTGAAAGGATTCCCTTCTATGGTCTGAATCATATAATCTGAAGCAAAACATCAAATAAAGAATTGAGCTATTGATATCACTATTTTAATTGTAAAATTAAGTTAGACAAAATTTCTCACAAGTATTGGGTTGTAAAATAAGTTCGTAGTGTTCTTACAGGTAATTTCAATAAAAACTTCAGATTCTTGTAAATATTTTAATTAATTAGATATGACTCATTTTGATCAATTACGTATTGCCATTTTTCAGGTAATTTTTTAATTACGTCCTTGAAGAAATTCTCAAAGTTTTGCACGATGATCTCCGCTATGTTCGTTTTGCAATCCTGGAGCTAATTAAAATGTTTCCTATCAGGAGATTGTTGAAGGGCCCGAAATAAGTTAAAATCGGTTTTGGCATGGTGTGGTGAATTCGAACAATTTTTTTCTCTTTTTACAGCACCGACGATATACATATCTTGTTTTCCGAATCCTTGGCGTATATTTGGAAAATATAACACTTATTGCCAATTTCAAAGAAAAATAAATTATGGAATATTAAATAAACTGCAGATTACTGAATCATAGGAGGCATAGATATCCTGTTAAATGCGTATATAAACCCGGACCCAAATGTTGCGGCATCCAAAATCCGGCACAGTTGACATACGTGTTGAAATAGGTCCGGTTATTTTTCATAAGTCCCCTTGCGGCAGAATTGGGCAAATTTTAGCTATAAATAACAACTAAAATATAAAACTAAATTAGCTGTAGTTACATCGGAAACTAAAAAGTAACTGGTTACTTGTTATCTACTCACAGCTAACACTTTATGAATGAGTTAGATTAGCTAGGAACTGAAATCAACAATTAACTGGTTATAAAGCGATAGGTATAGCCAAAACTAATATTTAGTTAGTTCTATCTTTAGTTTCAACTAAAAAATAATATTATAGTAAAAATTTCAAGTACAGGCTTCATTTCATGTTTTTTTTAATGATTTTTCATATGGTTTAATTTTATGCTGATAATTATTTCTTATTAATTTTAGCAATCACTAGAATGATTTACACCTAACGCAAAGTCTTGAAGTTATAGCTGCATATGTGTATATTTATTCCACAGGTCAAAATCACTACAAATCATAACGTGTTCGTCATTCTTACGTAATATTTTGACATAAATATATTGATGATTCACACAAAAAACATTATTGAACATGACCGGTCGCAAATCATCTCAACGATTTTTAAAGTATCATTGATATCGTGAAGAAACATGGCCAATAGGTATAGGATCATTGTAGGAAAATAAAATCAATATTGTGAAAAAAAAATAAAAAGTTATAAATTCAAAGAATACCTAATCTGGCGCATCTCATTCAGTAGATTAAAGCAATATCAGCAATAGTGTCCTAGAAAATGTCGTTGAGTGAGGAGTAGGAAATCAGGAAGATTCAAGAGTATCAATCCTTTTTTTGGAAAATCTTATTTTTTTCTTGAGAACTGAAAAAAATTATCATTTGCTTGTTAATTTTTTTTTTACATATTTTGTTAATAAATTTATTTATTTTTTTAAATACATTATTTTTTTTTTATAGATATATGTATAAGCAACGTAAATAAACATTGTTTCATAATTTACGACACCCATACTAGATAATATCGCAATGCCACCCTGGGGACAAAGACTAGGACACGAAGTGGCGGAGGTGGCTGGCATAAATAAAATATATTGGTGCAGGGAGGACTAACAGCCTTGAAGAAGTAAACAAGACTGGAGTGGCCGAGAAGATCGCCCTGGACAGGAGCCAGCTCCAGATAAAGGCAACTTCTCCAGCTCCACAGCTCAGCATCTCTTCATCATCCTTATCGCCTCTCTGACGTCCACCTTCTTTTCTTCTGCCATATATTTACATAGAACACAACGTGACTCTGCACAACCGGATCTCTCATTGCTGTCTCTCTTTATCATAGTGTTGCTGTAGCCAATGTTTTTTAAACGAATAACTAAGTTTAATCTCGGGGTATTCAGGACAATCTAGAAATTGTCAGTGAAATAAAAACGAAAAATAAACATAGTCACTTATTACTGACCTAGTTGCATTTTCTAGTCAATAGTTTTTAACTGTTCGTTTCATTTAATTTAAGTGTAATTTAAAATTATGTTTATTGATATCCTTAGCATCGATTTCTTAAAGAAATACACACGTAGAACACACTATAGTACTTTATGAGGAAGTACTGTTGCTTGACCAACGGTTGTTTATGGTGATTTGGTAAGAATCACGCTCGACCACCAGATTCTTTCCTAATTAAGGGTATCTCATAATTATTTTTTAAAAAAATATCTTTCATATGCAGGCTAATTGTCTATATCATATAATCTCCAAAAAACAAATATCAAATAAATATTATAACAATTTCATTTTTTTTTAAATTCATTTATTGATATTTACAATTGTACATAAATACATCAAGTAAATTTGAGGTAATCATAATGGTATGGTACAAGCATGTAGAGAAACTACCCAATGGTAGCACTCTAAAAATATTTTACAATATAAGGTCTCGATGCCATCTTCTTTTCAGACGCCTCGGAGGATTGTCCAGAATAAAAGAGGAAGCATGATTAGAAATTAATGGGTTTGAGTGGTTAGGGAGTTTGTAATGGAAGGATTGATATCTGGATCGGGCTAGATCGGTTACAAATAGAACATTAAGGTCTTTGTGGATGATTTTATTGGGGACAAAGTAGGGAGCATTTAGGATTTTACGAAGCATTTTGGATTGTAAGGATTGGATACGAGAGGAGTTCAAAGGTTTTGTGGAGCCCCAATGCTCAACGCCGTATGTCCAGATAGGCCTTATAATTGTCATGTAAATCAGTCTTTTGTAATGAATTGGAAATGTGGACTGTTTGCTCAGTAAGTGCTGTAATAGTCGAAATCGACGTGCAGTTTCCTCTCTTTTCATTCTTGTGTGAAGGTTAGTCGTTTCAGTTTCATTTAAATTTCATAAAATGGCTGTTTACTGAAAAAACTTTATTTTATCTTTGTTTTAGTTTTTGAAATTTATATGATATAGGCAATTAGTCTGCAAATGAAAGACATATTTAAATGAATAGTGAGTATTCAATAATTGTGGTATGCTTAAAAATATTGGTATTATGTGAGGAAGTAATGTGCAAACTATGTTTAGGTAGACTCCTTGATAATGGCCAAAGGGCCGAAACGTTGGAGGATAAAAATAAATTGTTGAGAGTGTATAGGATCTATTGTAGTCTGTCTTATTATTAAAATAAATATATTTTTTAAATTAAAAACAATTATATAATAATAATAAATATTTTTAACATTATATCGTTGCTAATATTGACATGTCTGGTCATAATATAAAAAATATATTTTTTTAATTTACCTTTTTCAACAATTCAATTATATTTCAAACTTGCACTTGGAATGTTCTAGAATATGTTTTTTTAAATTATTAGATAAAACAATATAACAATGGGAAAGAAAACAAAATGGTATGATAAAAAAATTAAAATCTGTACAGCTATAACCCATAAAGGATCACTAGACCAACGGTTGTGCAAGGAATTGATTTGGTCAAAATCAAGCTCGAATAGTATAATAACGTTTTAAAATATGGTTAAATAGACTGCTTACTACGTAAGGATCTTTATTTATTTTACAACTCTGGACCAAGGTAGTGAGAGTTTTAATATTTGGAAAATTTAGCGATAAACATAAATTAGGCAACATAATTAAAAAGAAAATTAAATAACAGTGATCATAATATGTATCTGCAGCGCCTCAATAATATAATAGTACACCTTCAGCCAGCCACATCTTCCAAGAATACCCTTTTAACACTACGGGTTTAAATGGATCCAGGTATATCAGTAGCCCTAATGATGAAGAAAAAAAATATAGATATAAATTATATTTTTTAAATCAATAAAATTGTTTATCAATTTTAGTCTCAAAACATTTTTTTTATTTCTTTATAAGTTCAACGTATCAGTAAATTCGTCCATCCTCAAGGACAATCTATATATTATATATCTAATATTATAATAAGACAAATATTGTTGTGATAAATTATAACAAAGAAGGTTGACTGTAATAAAGATTTTTAATATTCAATTTAATGTGTACAATTGACTAATTAGGGTAATTTGTGGACTGATATAAATGACCTGGGCAGAATAGGCGTCTTAAATTTGTTTTTTAAAATGATTTTGGTTCTAAAATTGTAGTAAGATTGTCCTTGAGCATTACCGAATTGTCTGAAACGTCGGACTTACAAAGAAATAAAAAATGTTTTGAAACTAAAAGTGATAAACATTTTTATTTATTTAAACAATATTAACCAGTCTCAAGAAAGTTTTAAGATTATAAATAATATATATTTTTAAAGATAAAGTAATCTATTAAACAAGCTTTAAACTCATTAAATATGTTAAATTCAAAGCGTTCACAGAATAATGAAAAATATGATATCTATGGGACAAATCTGAATATCTAGGAAAATAAAATATGAAACATAGGCTTAATGACTGCTCAGATTTACGCTTTAAAGCCCTATAAAATATTTAAAAAACTATACACTAGGATAATGCACCTGTCTCCCTTATGCAACAAACTCACGCGTGCGCCGTATGGGAATAAGCCCTTGAAAGAAATTTCTCCTCAATGAGATTCCGTGAAAGTAGCTGGTGACTGTGTGGTTTGGTCGGGAGCTATGATGAGATCTTCATGCTTCCTTTTCACCTTTCGCTGATGATGGCACCCTGACTCTGCCGAAAGGTCGTATTCCATCAGACGTCACTCGTCAGCTATCAAGGACTCCGTCTGATGATCCGTCATCCTTACGTAAGGAGGGAGCTATGACTGCAGTTTGTCCAGTAAGGTACGCCTCCGGTCTCTGATGACATTGGTCGGGGAAGTTCCTTGGTGAAGAATGTCAGATATCATTCTAGTAGAAAGGAAGCTTAAATGATGCTAATGAGACAGAAAGTTAACGAGAAATGTGAGGGCAAAATGAGCCTAGCTAACTGATGCATTAAGACCTCATAGATGATGAGTTACTAAGCTATCAAAAAATGGTACCTTTAAAGAAATAAAAAAACTAAGGTAGAATTAAAGTAGAGAGAGAAAACTCTTATTAATAAAAATTGTAATCATACTAAATTTATCACTATTAGACTTTGATATCATAATAATATTTAGTAACCTTCCTAACATACAGGTCAAACATAACATTTGTTTATTTCAACTATATTTTGGTTAAATTTATTATTTATTTTATTCTTAAGATTCATATCAAAGTTGATTATAAATATTAACTAGCATAAATTTTTACTTGTAGTTTTCCTAAATTAATTTTGTTTAAAGTGTTGTTTCACATTTCTAGTGTCTGTTTTAAAATTCACTGTATAATTAGTGTTTTCTGATATGAAAATAGACTCAAGTATTTTTCTTTTGAATGTATTATTTTCTTTATGTAAAATTATTGTATATGTGCTGATTTTTGGTGCTTTTATGGGGATCCTTTTCCCTTTTTTTTTTTTTTTATATCATTTCTGAGTTGATCACCCAAAAATTGTTAATTCACCTGTATATATTGCCATACAATTTTCTATATCAATCCAGATTGATTTTTCATATCAATTCCTTCCTTCAATTTACAATAATAATTTTTTATTTTATTGTTGGGTCTATAACATAAGGAGCATTAATTTAAATGATTTCTGTATGTCATCAGATAATCCCTTTATATAATCGAATCCATAAAGTTTCGTATTAATTACTTTAATATTTACTATCTTGTTTTCTGTTTTATCTTTAGAATTTTGAAAGTAAATATCCCAAATTATGTAAATTAATTTTTTTGGATAGAAGTCTTCCAGGAATATGTGAAATATCTTTTGTTTTACTATATGTACCCAAGTTGCATCAGTTATTCTTATGGATTTGTTTATATAATTATTAATTACATTATATTTCATATGATACGGGAAGCAAGAATAATAAGTATTCAATATTACATTACTGATTGTTACTTTCTTTGTCTATTCTGTCATTACATCCTTACCTTGCCTCATCATTAGCATGTTTGAGAATCTTAATTTTCTAATTCCATTGCGAAATTTAATGTCATAGTGACAGTTTAGTTCTTCCAATAATTTATTAACATCCTCTTTCTTCATTGTACCAAAAATGTTTTATGAAGTTCGCCTTCAACCTAATGCCAGGCACTCCTTCACATTTGAATCGCTGGTTTGATTGTAATGGGCTGTATAAAATAGTGATAAATAAAACATAATTAACTGAACGAAAATCTATTACAATTGAAGTAAGGGGTGGCCGCAACAACAGGTGTGTTCGTTAATTTTTAGTAATGGGTAAATGGGCTCTACTTAAAATTAGCTATTCGTTCAATCAGAACTATCTATATATACAGAGGGACCATTTACAGTAGACTGTCTAAACATTTAGCATATGCAGATGATGTAGTCATCGCCGCAAGAACCCGAGCAGCTTTAAAAGGAACATTCCAGGAATTCGAAGAAGCAGCAATTGATTTGGGCCTTAAGGTGAATGAAGACAAGATGGTGTACAGGTGAAAAGCTCAAGAAAGGATAAGGAAGAGAATAGCAAAGTGACGTTCAGAGACCACAGTTTCTATAAACCAGTTTAAGTACCGGCGAAGCCTGGATACAGAAGATAACAAAGTAGAGATTGAAATATAGGCCAGAACAGCAGCAGGAGATAGACGTTATTTCTCACTGCAAAAAATACTGAATTTTACAACTCTCTCTAAAAGGATGAGAATGGTCATTTACAAAACCATCGTAACGCCAGTAGTGATCTATGGGAGAAAAACATGGCCCTTGACAAGAAAAGCAGAACAGCTTCCCAATTGCTGAGAGAGAAAGGTATTGATAAAGATATTGGGAAGAGTCTTGAAGAAGAAGATGGAATGAGAAACTGATGAATCTGTACACGAAACCCAGCATCGTGGCGTTAATTAAAACAGCATGAATAAGATGGTTAGGGTACGTTGAGAGGATGGCTAATGAAAAGATATCCGAAAAATATGGTTTATGTCAAACCAGATGTAAAACGGGAATGAGGACTTCCCCGATCAGTTTGGTTGACTGCGATGGAGGAGGCACTTGCAGGACCGTAGTGCCATAATAATAATAATAATAATTCTTATTACATTAACCCCTTTTGAATGGACAGCTTCGCATAATGAGAAATATTCTTCCCTACTATTATACAATATTATATAAAGTATATTTATATAATGATTGGAAATTATAGCATTGAATTTGACAGGTTTTGAAAATATACGATATTTCCACTGTCATTGTGAGTTCATCGCATTTACATAATGCTTCTACAACAATCGAAAATAAAAGAAAATTCTGTTTTAAAAACTAGGTTAACAGCTTACGTACTTTATTGAACCAAGGGAAAATTACAGATGTTTTTTATATTCTAAATGGGGGCAGGGCAGACTGCATAGCAGTTACCGTTCTAACTGTAAATGAATTTTTATGTAAAATAGCATCTTAAACGACCCCCGGAGAGCAGCTTTCTTTAATTTAATTAAGAATTTAGCAAGTAGAGTTGGGAAATAACATTCGCTTAGGCAACACAGAGAGCGGGAATTTAAATTCCTACATCAGCATGTCTTAATTGCGTCTTGTTACCTGCCCTCACCTCCAATTTGGCAATAGCTATACCGCTCTTCTCCTCTAAGAAATTTGTAACCTAATATTATGAAATATCTTTATGACTGGGGTGATTAATAATTTTTTCTTACAAAAAGAACTGAAAAATCTCTTCTAACAAATACATAAATAACTTATAAATGTAGCTTTGTACAAAAACAATCATTAAGAGACCATATATACATAGGTTGTTACTACTAAACTGCTCCCGCTCTTTAAATTCTAGAATATCCGAATGTAACGGTTTATCAATCATAGGCCCACAAGGCCGATCTGGTAGTAAGTAAATAAAAATAGAATATCGAAATATAATCTAATTCTTGCCACCCTTATCACATGAAATACAATGTAATAAATAATTATATTAAAAAAGCAATTAAAGTAACTGATGATAGTAGGTTACATATAATAAAAAATAAGATAATTGATATGTTCCTAAAATATTTTTACCAAAAAAATTAATCTACAAAATTTGGGAAATTAACCTTAAAAATATTAAAAATAAAACAGGAAACGAAATAGTAAATAATAAAGTAAAAAATCAAAAATTTTATGGATGCAATTATATTAAACGACTATCTGAAGATATAAAGAAATCATTTTAGGATTACGATGTTGATGAGTACTCCCTAAGTCATAGACCCAATAATAAAATAATAAACTATTATAGTATAATAAAGGACAAAATTGATACAAGAAATCAATCGGGATTAATATATAAAATTCCCTGTCTAAATTGTCCAGCTATATATATAGGTGAGACAAAGCAATTATTGGGTGACAGAATTTATCAACACAATAATGATTTGAAAAATAAGGAGAAGGATCCAAATAAAACAGCACTAGTCCAGCATGCAACCAAAAACCAACATATTTTTGATTTTGAAAATACAATCATTTTACATAAAGAGAATAATACATTCAAAAGGAAAATACTGGAATCCATTTACATATCTGAAAATATTGATTATACTGTGAATTTCAAAACAGATACAAGAAATTTAAATCAACGCTATGCAGAGATATTAAGTAAGATTAATTTATAAATAATATAGGATAAATTGTATGTGGATAATTATAGTTGGCCTTGATAGGATTTTTGCTAATGAAATAAAGAGGAAAATTGACAAAAATGTAGTTATGATAAATAATTTTTAAATGCTTAAACTAAGTGGAGGAAGGTTACAAGCATTGTTGTGATAAAAGTTTAAGAAATAGTGTCTGCTGATGAATGATTTTGACTTTGTTTTAAGTGATATTTGACTAATTAGGTAATTAAACATATGTGGGATAACTAATTAACAAAAAAAATATCTTTTACCTAATGTTTTTAATGTTTCATAGAGATTGATGTTTTTGACCTGGGCAGAATAGCCTGCATGCAGTTAGATTTGTTTAAATTATATGTTTTCAAAGTTGTAATAAGGTAAGGTAAATTATAAATAATAATGTTAAGTAATTGAATTGTTTGTAGGATCATACATGTAATAGAAACTGTTTTGTAGTAGATTGTCCCTGAAGATGGCCGGATTGGCCGAAACGTCGGACTTATAAGATAAATAAAAAGTTTTGAGACTATAATGGATAAAATTTGAATTATTTATTACAATCTAATGTTTTTTTCGAGGTGTATTGTGCTATCAGTACTGTTCTCAATATATTCAAAGCTGTTGGAACCAAGTATTCCAAGGTTACTGCAGCGGCTTAGGCTGACAATATAGACGTCTACAGTAGTTCAGTAAATGCAGAGACAACTATACGGTAGGTGAAGAAGGTTTGTACGGAAATAACTAAGAAACTGGAAGGGCTGAATATTAAAGTTAGGCCGACTGTATTATTTCCCCCTTCCAGAAGAACAAACAGCCTCTCCCTAAAGTCTATAAGGTAGCAAGGTATGAGAATAGACCAGTAGGCTGTATAATATACTGGGGTGTTACCTTGACAAACACCTGACGCTTGCTCGCCACCACAATAAGAATGTCAAGCTGGTTTGAACCTAATCTTACAGACTCAAGCTGTAATCCAAATGTTAACTTCTCCTATCTATGCTAACCAACATAGTGCTAACTACAGCCAAGAAGCTTCAACAGTTATAGAGTGGTATACTCAGACGTTTAGTGTGACTTACTACAAAGAGTAAATACGAACCACATAGAAACGACACAGGACCTACCGAATGTCACTAAATTTATCACAAAGAGGCATATCAAATTGTTTTATAGCCTCCAGCACTGCACAAACCAACTATTCAGGACACTGACACCGATAGGACGGCCACAAAGTTGGCAGACACACTTAAACAGCCTCAGTCTAGACTGAGGACTAGTAACTGATTTAGTTCTGACTCCATAAATCTCGTGAGCCCCGTTGCCATTGAAGTGAAACAGGATATTACCCTTTTCCAAAATATCCAATCTCTCAGCATCCTCTTCGAATGCATTATCAATACAGTAAAAAAAGGCCCCTCTCAACCCGTTATCCGACTATACCATGATGTCAATCCCACGCACCCCCTGGGACTTGGAAAGAAAAAGTGTACTTTGCCGCCTAACAATGTATTCTTTCAGCAACTCTTGAATTTTATTTAAAGGGATAGATAATTAATTTTACTAATTCCAATAGAAAAACGGATCTGTATGGGCACTTTTTAGATCCGGTACCCCATCACATGTAACACAAAAAATGTAGGTGTGAAAAGACCGCAAGTCAATAAAGCTATAATTTTATTGGAGCAAGGTCATGAAGGATGTTCCTGAGAAGCTAAGAGAGCGCAGTGCGTGTTGCGCAAGTCACAAGGAAGGTATTCCTAGAATTTGCAGAAGGGAATCTAAGGAGAACCAGGTGGAGAATTTTCAAGAACTTGCCATAAATCATGTGAAAGTTGGAAACACAATAAGAATGGACATTTAACACCTTAGAGGGTAATGAAAATGCAAGTGGCACAAAAGACACCCTGTTTCAGTGGTTCCCAAAACATTTTTTGGTAGGGCTCCGTTTTCGAGCAAAGCCAATTTCACAGCACCCTTCTAAAGCTCAATAAAATATGAAATTTCGACAAAATTAATCTTAGAGCGGTTAAGTATGTAAAAATGAACTCCTCAATGTGCATTTTGCAGTTCTCGAGCGAATTAAAGTTTTTCCTGTTAAGAGAGTTTTGAAGGGCCTGAAAAAGTGAAAATCATTTGAGGCGAGGTAAGGTGAATAGGGTGGATGGGGAATCATATTTCAACCAAACCCCAATAATTTCTGCTGGGTCTGCAAAGACACTTGAAGACGGGGTTAGAAGGACGACCCGAGCGCTTTGAATCTTCCAAGTCAAAATTTCCGGCTCTGAACCGACACCGATACAGTGCTTTCTCCTAAACCATCTGTGCAGTGGATTTTCCTTTTCGGAAATAAAACACCATTAAACGACGAAAATGAATTTTTTTCTCTTCCACTTTGATCAAGCAAAATACCACTTAAAGATAAGGAATCTCGGTTGAAACTAATGCATAAAAGCACCTTAATTAATCCTTTTTTGAATATGTAAACATTATCGACCAAGTAAACATGATTTTAAAAACACAAAGTGGTTTAAATTGAAATATTGAAAAACGCTACGAACCTATTTTACAACCCAATATATTTATGTTCTAATCACTTCTTCGACTTTGTTTTTAATGTTTAAAATAATAAAATAAAATAATATGTGCCTAAGCTAAGTTTCAAACACTCTTTATTAATACTTTAGATGTCTTAAGTTTCGGCCAACCTGTCCATCGTCAAGGACAATCTTAAATATAAATTTACACCTCACATCCAACAATTAAAAAAATATTGGAAGACATTCTGCTCAGGTCAATAAATTTAGTTAAATCACCCCATTTTGTTACTTTTTACGTTCAATTCAATCAAACTTTTCATAACGGATTAACTTGACACTATTATCACGCAATATTTTCTCAAGTTGAAACTATTTTTTTTAAAAATAATTATATTTAAACAGTTAAATTTTTTTTTTAAATACTTTTAGAAAGTTGCTTGAAAGAGGCTTGCGGCATCCCTGCTATATTGGTGGGGCTAGGCCTAACCATAAATGGCTAGCGTTGCGAGTTTCAATTTATTTAAACATCTATATTATCAAATAAAGTAATTTATAAACCGACAAGCACTGTATAATAATTGGCGTAAAAATTATGGGGCTATTTGAAAGATATTCCTACCGTAGAAAGTACTACGACTCACAAGACTTAATCGGTCTTTTGTCCGATTGACTTTACCATGAAAATTCTTAGCGATACCGAGTACTCCATAAAGTTATTAGTTATTCAGAAGCTATTTCGGTAAATATCTATACTGGGTAAGGATACGTATACATTTCGTGCAAGGAATCACATTTTTAGGCAATATTTCTTGAAATGGCACAATTGAGGAACGAAATGATACCATTTTAAGGATATACGGCATAAGTACAGGGGAGTATGATAATGTATTCTGGAGGAATACAGAAGCTAACTGGCAGTTGATCAGGATGGCTTTGGAATCCAAAGCGAGTGAGGCTTTGTCATGGAGCAGTTTCTGTTCACAATAGCCTGCCTACCTCCACTCCCCTCTCCCCTCCCTATGGCTCTGTATGTTTATTATATCTTCGAGTCGTTTCCATAGCAGTTATTGCAATAATATATTTTCCTCTATTCTTATACAGTCAATAATATGCAGAGTACATACAGGTTATATATATACTACAAAGTGTTAATTTTGAACATTAAAAATTATTTAATTTTAGTTTTGATGAAACTAATTTCATTCATAATTATTTAACATCAGTAAAAATGTTTTTAAGACCGCATTGAATCTACATTGTTTTAATGCTATTTCATGCATACACACACATCCGTACTATAATCTTCCTCAACATCCTATTGTCATTACGCGGCTACCTGAGTTGCCGCCGCGTATTAACCAAGGTGGGAGTGTCAAGATCCATTCTTCGGGACCGCCGAAAAATAAATGTTGAACTGCTCCAGCTGGGAATCGAACCCACAACGTTCCGAACCGAGCGCACTAGGACCTGCACTCCCAGCCAGCACGGCCGTCACGTCTCTCTTTATAAATACTACTCCTAGAAGTATTAGTTATAAGTATGGGCCATTTTACTTGGTATTTTCAACAAACGATTAATCAACCGTATACACTTGATTAATTTTTAATAACATATTAATTTTAAAAATATTTTTAAAAAATATGAATTTGTACAGGTACAACCCATAAAGAGTAAGGTGTGCAGTACTCTAAGGAAGTATTATTACTAGACCAATGGTTGTGCAAGGAGGTGATTTGGTCAGAATCACAACTGACCGACAAGTACCTAATTAAGAGTGCCAACTAAATGAGGTTGGATTGACACCGGAGGGCTTGTAAACCTACAGGTTTGACTCACGGCTACAGTGAATCAGAAACTAACTGTCTGCCAAAGCCGGATTCGAACCCGTGTCCTTGGAGTTAGTTGCAGAATGTGTTAAAATTGAGCTAACCATTCCCAATAAAATTATATTAAGCAACATTTTTTCATTCTAACTTTGAACTAAATTTATTTTTAATAAATTTTTTAAAATGATTTTTTTCTTTTTAATCAGTTTTTCCTTCTTAATGCAATCCTCAATGAGAATACTATTTCCTTCTACAAATGCTGCTGGGAATTTTATTTAACTATTTTCGTTAGTGAAATATGGCACAGTTTGTTATTTGTTTAGTTTATTCGGCAGTAAATGTTTTATAATTTATTTCGTTACTTTGGATTTTAAATATTGTTTTGGATTTCAAAACCTATTTTCCATTTCCTTTTCTTTTTTTTTCTCCGTATTTTAAGTATTTTAAAACCCATAAAATAAATTCACACTCAATATCTTTTCCTTATGGTCAGGCGAACAATATTTATTTGTCATTTGTAATGTCTTTCGTCTAATCACTCTTCTGTTTATCACTAGACGCGAGATTAGATTCCTGATTTGTTCATTATTTTCGTCTTTTTTATCGTATATACTTATTTATTTACCATCCCGCCATCGTTTTCCTTATTTCCTTAATACGTAATAGAATTTGAAGAGAAACTATTCATTCAAAGAAAAACAATAATATATGCTAACATGTAAGACGCTTAATTTCTATAAAACAATAAAAATATTAATTAAATATTATCAAAAATAGTATTTTCGATGTAAACTCAAAATCACTTCTTGTTTGTAACAATTTTAACCATTCCTAGACGTACCAACAACCAATCATTGAAAGAAAGTATTCTAAATCAAATCCAGCAATTCTAACTATAATGGCTATTGACAATTGACAGGCTCAGGTGCCTGCAAATTGTTTTAAATTTGGATGTATCAAATTAAAGTATCATTGAAAATGGACTAATGGCCAAAAGGTTTAAGGAAAAAATTAAAGGATCAAAAGAAATTGTTGTTTTAATTAATTACCTAAATAGAAAATTATTTTATAATATGTTAATGAACTAATTTATATCTTTCATTTAACGAATATACAAACATCTTATATGACGTCCATAAAAAGGATATCTAGTTTTTTCGTTTTTTTATTTAAAGATTTAATTCGAGGTTCACCCACGGAAGAAAGGTGTAGAAACATGGCTACTATCATGAAGAAAATAGTTATAGCTCTGCAGTGGATACCAAGCCATGTTGGTATAAATGGTAATGTACAAGCTGACAAGTTGACCAAGTACGGCTGTACCAGCCTGTTCAACCACTTTCCTATAGAACAGTAAAATCAGTGATAAGTTCTCATTGTAAGAACAGAACAAGAGCTAGATACAAAGGTCAAGCGGGAGGAAAGAAGTGGGAGAGCCTACTGCATAAGGATAAACGAATCCCCGGCAATCTTAGCAGAGCTGAGAGAGTGGCCTGTTTTCGGCTAGTAACAGGACATGATCTGCTCGAAAAATACCTCCATCGAATTGTCATCGTAGATTCAGCGAAATCTCCTCTATGCAACCTGGGGGACATGGATAGAGACCATCTTTTAACGTAAGAAGATATTCAGCAGGATTAGGACCAACTAGAGGAAAAGTAAAATTGTATTGGGCTGCCAGAGGGAAAATGGCGTAATAGCCAAATTATAGTTATACAAACTACCACAAACATACACCGTTGGTATTTATGCTCTAGATAATCATTGATACTGCGAGTAAGTATATATGCAAATATTGATAAATATTATAACCTGCCACAAGTATATTGTCCAATGAATAACAGTGATAATCGATTGCATTCATACTAAAATAAAATAACATGAAATGAAAAAAATAATAAATAAATAAAATCTCTCTCTAAATAAGATAATGATCAAGGTTATAAAAATATGTAAATCTAACGAAACAATAACAGATGATTTGTAGATAGCATAAAGAATATAAAATTTAATGAAAAAATAAATAATTTTATATTAACACATATTTACACCTAGATATTTCTCTGGCAACAATATCTCTCTGTTCCTACTATAACTATTCCGCTCTTCTCATTATTTGTTTCTAATTCTTACATCCAGGTTATATGATGAAATACACAATTGAAACCTCATAATTTTTAATTTCATAGTTGATATGTTGTATGTGAGTTGTTAGTTGTTTTGGAATTGGAACATCTTTGATCCATAAAACACAATATGAATATAACCAAATAATTTATTATCAATATCAATATATCAATTACATATATTAATATTAATAGTGTCCCGCCTTCTAATGAAAACATTACCTTGCCTATTATAATTTTATGGTTTTCTTTATTTTCTAGCCCTTAAATAGGATATATCTCACGAACCATACATGCGAACGATCTGGGACCAAAATGATGGAAACAGTATTCATTTTGGACAAGGGATAAGGCATGCATTGCTGCATATTGGTCTAGTATGATAAAAATGCTATCATATTAGATACAGATTATGGATTATTGGACATTATAGCACGAACTAATTCTATCTTGGGATGTAACAGAATGTGGTGAGCTATTACCTAAGCCAAAAGTTCGGAGCGGCGCCAGTTCGATTCCAGCATAGATGGCGAATTTAAAACTGAGAGCGTAGTGGGTCTTTCCAGATTATTAGGTCTCACAAATCCTAAAGAGACATGGTCGGTTCCAGGGAAAGCTGCAAAGTTTTTGAAGAACAATTGAAACAACAATTTCTTTTGATCCTTTAATTTTTTCCTTAAACCTTTTGGACATTAGTCCATTTTCAATGATACTTTAATTTGATACATCCAAATTTAAAACAATTTGCAAGCACCTGTGCCTGTCAATTAATCTTTAAAACAAATATACCTATCAAATAAGACCACAAAATTAAGTATTATAAGTGAAAATCACTCATCACCTGTTTAAAACGACCCATTAAAGTCAAATTCAAATTTGGCTACATCAGTCGGTGACATTTTAGTCCACTTTACTATATGAAGATTACTGGAGGAAGATAGTCCAGGTAGTGGTTATACGAAATAGTAAAAAAAAAAAAAAAGCTATTAATTAGTAATGTTTCGCCCAACTTTGGAGGACTTCATCAGGGATAAACGAGAACAAGATAGTAAATAATAATTACTATTTATTTAACCTTTCATCTCACTCCTTCAAGAGTAAATGAGGACAAGGTATAAATATTTTTTTTTAAATATTTATTTATTGCTATTTACAACTGTACATTATAATACATTTAGTAAATCTGATCTAAGTTAAATTGGAGTGTTACAGGCGTGTAAAGAAACTACCCATTGGTAGCACTCTAATGACATTTTACATTAGCTGGTCTCGTGGCCATCTTCTTGGTATAAATAATTGAAATAAAAATGTGATAAAACAATTAGAATATAAATAGAAATGCAATAAATTTTATATTTATAGAAAAGAAACAAACTTAGTTTAAAAAATATAAATGCAGATGAACAGAAAATTAATAAACTATTTAAGTTACTGTAACCAATTAGCTTTATATTTATTATATTTATATTGTCTTAACTTGTATAGTTCTTTCCATTTTTTAGTAATATAACTTTTTACTTCCTTTTTATTTATATTCTAGTTATTTTATAATATTTTACGATGTTTCTATCTTGTTCGCATTAAGCCCTGAAGAAGCCCTCCAAAATGGGGTAAAACGTGTGTTAATGAATAGTTTTTTACTATTTTGTACATTTTTATAACTATCAACCATTGTAAATAAACACCTTGTTCCTTGATGTTATAGCCACCTCAAATCGACTATGTATTTTTGTTGGAAGGCTAAAAAATGAATAAAAGACAAACTGGTTCGGATTAAACATCTATTTCGCCAATTTAAACATTTTAAAAACTAGAACTAAAATAAACAAAATATGACTAATAATGAATACAAGTAAAAATAAAAAGGCCTCTCAGATAAAAATAAAATAGTTAGATAAATCATGAAAACAAAAAGAAACTAATTTTTCAAAAAAAATAAATACTAGTCAAAGTTGGGTTGCTCTCCTCCGATAGGTCAGAGGAAGAGTGCTGCCGAGATGTGTAGGTTTGCAGCTCTTGTTGCTGAATACACTGCTGCAATGGTCCGAAGTTGGTGTAGTGGCTCGTTGATGGTCCAAATATCCAACAGTCGTATTAATGTATTAGGCGAGCCGACAAAATGAACGCAGACAGGGCTGGTTACACACGTTCCTGGCCACTAATTATCCGGACTCATATTAACATTGAAACACAGAGGTGGTCTGGTTCCAAACTGTTATGACGACTAAAACACTCAAAAATGTCTAATAAAATAACGTGAACCAAACGCATACAGGGCTGCTAAAACGCTACCAGAGCCACTAATTAGCCGGAACTGCTATAAAAAAAACTAAGATGGTCGGTCCGTAGCTAGGCGACGCCTTAGCGACGATTATCACCCCCTAGCAACTGTCTCTATTACTCATTATAACACACAAATACAACCACATTTTTTCTTCTCAAACAACCAAATCCAAACAAAACAATACAAATAAAAATAAAGGTAACTAAATTAGTTACTACTAAAACTCAAATACTATTTACTATTATTTACATGGTATTACAAGTAATTATATATTACGGCGTTACCACTTGATGTTAGTTATATACTATCATATTGCCCAAAACCACCTCTTATTATATTATATAATTAATGCTAATGATATTTTATATAAATAAAGGTATTTAACTGGTAACTGGTAAACGCAAAACAAGCCTTTGGAAAAGAATCCAATTATAATAATAGTTTTTACAGGACTCAATATAAATTAATTAATTTATCCTTGCATCCCGACTAAATCCCGGACAGTACATAACATAATCATAAAATATATTGTAAAATTTAAGATATAAAATATATTATTGTTGTAATATTAAATTTATCATATCAATAACCATATTATTCTATCTGTTAGGATAGCATTGTCATCTTGGTTTCGTTTGTTGAGGTCGATAATGCGGTAATTCACGATCGGTGAAAGTCAGAATAGGCTTCTAAAAAATCGAATGATATCGTTCAATGACAGTGTACTATCCTTCGATGGACAGCATTACATATCCACTTCCTCATTATCGTAATGTCCTATCGGAGGAGGCAAAGGTAGTTTT
The DNA here is from genome assembly GCF_000696795.3 of Halyomorpha halys. Lineage (NCBI taxonomy): Eukaryota > Metazoa > Arthropoda > Insecta > Hemiptera > Pentatomidae > Halyomorpha > Halyomorpha halys. The sequence goes on from NW_027114604.1 coordinate 513,828, forward strand.
TACGGTTCGTAGATGGATATCTGACCCGGCTTCCGACAGTCTGGAATACCTGCGGTTTTACGTAAGACAGAAAATTCTTTTGTCCTGTGTCGAAAGGAGTCCCCGATTAGCATAAGCGGCGAGTATTCTGGGCATAAACTCTCTTTCTATCTTTGTACAAAGATTTGAATTTATCTTTAATTGTCTGGAGCACTTTTACAGGCCGATCACGTCTTGTAGGCAGCTGAAATCTCCTTTGTCATTCCAAACGAATCTTGGCCATCGAAGGAGTTCGTTATGATAAGCTATGTCAATCCGAGCCTAAAATTTCCAATTTGAATGGATGAAAGCGCCTGGTTAACTTCGGGATAGAACAATTGGGAAACGCAAGAATGAGTTAAAATGGGATAAATGTATTTATTGATCCAAAGACATTGTCTATAGTTCATATAGTGATATATCCTTGTTACTCAATGAATTTACTATAACAATTAAATTTTCCTTCGGAAAATTGAAAATGTAAGGGGTTAGCATCGTTTAAAAATTATTTACAATTTTATAATTATTTAATAATTTAAAGCAATAAAAATAAATTATTAAAAAAAACAACATATCTAAAAAATATTTTTATCTTATTTTGCTAATATAATTATTTTGCTCATGTTATAATTTGCTATCTGCTTATCCAATGAGCAAATGTGATAGTATAGAAGAGAGAAAATATAATTTTTTTTTTCATTAATTAGAAAAATAATGAGATCAGTGCAGTATCTTGGCTGGCGCTTCATAGTCTTCTGGATGGATCGTAAGGGTTGGTAGCAGTAGATAGTCATTGAATGAATGAATAGGAAATAATAATTGAAGAATAAAAGAAACACACACAAAATTAACAAACCTGTTAACTTTTAGATGAACCCTTCTCCCATGATTGTATCTAGTTTTAATCCAGATTTTCTATAGACGAAGGGAAATAGCAACCTTGCGATTGTTTAGGAGTGTTGGTGATTGTAGAAAAGATGACGGGCAATTCATACGAACTCCAAAGTATTAAATTTAAAAAGAAATTAAATTGAGAGGAAATTTTTTTTTAATATTTATTTATTGCTATTTACAACTGTACATTTAGTAAATCTGATCTAAGTTAAATTGGAGTGTTACAGGCGTGTAGAGAAACTAACCATTGGTAGCACTCTAATGACATTTTAAATTTGCTGGTCTCGTGGCCATCTTCTTTTCAGGCGCTACGGAGTATAGTCCGGAATGGAAGGGGATGCAAAATTAGAAACTAAGGGGTTTGAGTGGTTAGAGAGTTTATAATGAAAGGAGTGATATCTGGTTCGGGCTAGATCGGTTACATATGGAACATTAAGGATTTTATTTGTGACAAAGTAAGGAGCATTGAGGATTTGATGGGGTTTGTTGGAATTTATATTAATCCTCCAATTACGACACCAATCTTCGAGGGCTGTGATATGGGATTGGAGAGTTTGGGATACAATTAATGGATTATTATTAACAGCAAGCACACATGTGTCATCGGCATACGTGGTGAGGATAGTGTTAGGATTGGTTGGAATGTCAGCTGTATATACGGTGTAGAGGATGGGACCAAGGATACTATCTTGAGGAACACCAGCGGACTGAGAATAGAGGGATGAATTGGAACCATTGTGGTTTACTTGAGAGGAAATGGTAAATAATAAAAATTTAATTGTTTATATTTAATTTCATTACATCAAATAACCACGTTTCGGGGCTCTCACCCCATCATTAGGTATCTACAAACAAATTCACAATATTCATCCTGTGCATCCAACAATTAATAAATATATCATAATTTATTTTATAAATAAAAAAAAATTATCTGATTAAATATATCTTTTTATGTTCTCCTTATTAGTCTTAAATATTAACAATAAAAATATTTTTCATTATGCAGAGATTTTAAGTAAAATAAATTTATGTAAAATATGGGAAAAATTTTTGTTACTATTTACAATTAATTTTTAATATGAATTTTAATAATTGGAATAAATACAAAGTGAGACCAAAATGCAATTATGACCTTAGTGTATGGAAGCTTATAAAAAGTTTGTTTATATGATATTGATAGTATAGATTAATCGAAAATTAAAAATTAATGAGGTTTTGAAAAGATAGGTAACTAAACATAATCTTAGGTAAGCTTATTAATAATTAATATGATTCTCTATTAATTGAATTTTCATAGGGTGTTTTTGACTTACAATTAATGACCTGGGCAGAATAGCCTGTCAAACATTTTTAAATTTTTAATGTGAGGTGAGAATTTATATTTAAGGTATGTTAAACTATTAATAACAATGTTGTTGTTATAATTGTTACAAATTAATGTATAATAAGCTGTTAAATGTTTAGATTGTCCATGAGAATAGCCGAATTGTCCGAAACGTTGGACTATTGATATGATATAGAGTGTTGAGACTAAGCAAGGATACAATTTGATTTATTTAATAAATTAACAAGAAAGGTATTTCTGCTTATTAACAAATACAACTAATAATTAAAAAATCCAACATCATTGTAAATAAGGAGATCTAAACTCTAATACACCTTCTTGAACCAGGCAATATTTACTATTGTCATATTTTACCAAATATATTACAACTAAGTCGAATCTCTCCTACCTGTGTTACACAAAAGAAGACTAATCTATTGACAATACTTTTTAAACTATATTACATCAACATACTAATTTATTAAATTTATTCCAATAATGAATAATATTGTACAACATTAAATTACTAATTGGTTTATAGATACTAGATATAGATAGATAGGTATAGATACTATATCTATGTAATGCATTACTAATTATTAATTAAAAGCATTACCAATTTTTACAATTTTTACAATTACTCCTGTGTTAGATACCCAAAACGGACAGTAAAAATAGTGAAGATACAAGGAACAACTGCCAAGAAAACAAAACTTTCTGTTATTTTTAGTACTGTTCTTTCTCAAATAAAAATTTAAATACTGAAATAAAGTTTAATGGGTTTTGATTGCTAGTTACAAATAATAAGTTGAAAAAAATAATGAAAATAAAAATAATTAGTTCTTGAATAATTTCTAAATTATAATACATTTAATAATATAAATGCAGTTTTTGTAAGTTGTATATTATTATATATTGCTAAGACAGATTAATCAAAAAGACAAATTTTATTAAAGTCGTTTTTTTAAATGTTTTATATTACCTAAGTACAAAGGTGCCTCCTATACTCCTAACCCCAGTAGCACAACAGTCTGCTACTCTTCTAACTATCCCATTTAAGCATTTTGTAATTGGTTTTCCTTTCCTTCTTTTATGTTCTCTTTGGTATCCAAATTCTCTTTTGCAAATTCGTACCTCCATTTCTTGGTGAAAACACCAGGAAAAATGATCCATAATTATAACTTATACTTCTAGGATTAGTATTTATGGAGTGGGAAGTGACGGCCGTGCGGGATGGGACAATCGGTTCGGAACGTCGTGGGTTCGATTTCCACCTCGGATTTTTCGGCGGTCCCGAAAAGTGGATCTTGATTAGTTCGCGGAAAAATAGACCACTAGGCCCACTTGCCGGTATTGTTCCTCCCACCAAATACAAATACCTGTTACCAGTACTTATCAAGTCTGGGAACATGTCCTGTTCACCTCAATGTCAGTTGTTGTACTTCTTTTGCTGACCTTTTACCTTTAGTCATAGAATGTAATTTTCTCTTGCTGGTGTGGTCTTTCATATATTTGTGAACCCAGTCACATTATGAAAATTATTTATTTTCATAAATTCAGGAAGAATTTGTTACAAAACATTTAATTTACTTTTTTCGGAAACGATTTTTTATAGTTTTTTTTCTTATTACAGGTTATTTTTAATCTTGAGAAAAATATCAAGTTTATTATCACGTTCGCTTTCAGCCATATTTTACCTTCTTTAACTCAATCCGTTACGAAAGGTAAATTATAAAACAATGATGATTCACATGAGGTGTTACTCAAGATTTTTTTTTTTTTTTTTTGATTTTTAATAATTTATTTATTGATATTTACAACTGTATACACATATATACAACAAGTAAATTTGCTGTAGGTGACATAGTGACATGATAAAAACATGTGGAGAATCTACCCACTGATAGAACTCCAACAACATTTCTAGAGGAGAAGATCTCGAGGCCATCTTCTTTTCAGACGCCTAGGGGGATTATTAGGTAATGAAGGAGAAGCCAGATTAGAAACAAATGGATTTGGGTGGTTGAGGAGTTTATTATGGAAGGAACGGTATCTGGTTTTGGCCAAATCGGCAACATATGGAATATTGAGGTCCTGATGGATGACTTGATTTGTGACAAAGTAAGGAGCATTAAGGATTTTGGACTGTAAGGATTGGATTCTGGAGGAATTTGATGGTTTAGTGGAGCCCCAAAGCTCAACTCCGTATGTCCAGATTTATTCAAGATTAATATTAATAAGTAAAACCCTTAAGAAACATTACTCCACTAAACAAAAAAATAATAATAAAATAAACCATGATTAAGTTTATATAATCAAATTATCTTCTACATATTTTAAAAAACAAATTCTTTATTAATTCACAATTTTATATCAATACAAATTCATTATTAATTTGATGTTGGAACCTAAAACACCTTCTTGGGCAAAGATCGGTCCATTTGCGATCCTCGCCATAGATTGGGCACTCTGGTGCATCAGGTACCCGAATCACGTAAGGACTGCACAAACGGGGTTAAGCAGAATCAGCGCTCATGCAGAAGGAATCTCATGAAAGTTTTACATCAGCGCCGATGCGGGCTGTGTTTTTGAGGGGAAGGAGCCTGGATTTCTTCCTGATACCATCTGCATATCGACGTGGAATATCTTGTTCGGGAAGGGATATCATTTGAAGAATATTTCCGGAAATAAAACAAGCCGTTGGAGGAAGCGTATTTTATTTACAGATAAAGAGTATTATAACACTATTAGATTGTATCAAGAATATCTAATTATTTTTGTATTTTAATGCTCTTTTAATCGTTTACATCTGTAATTTTGTATCAAGTTATTGAGTTGTTGGTTACAACGCGCTTAACTCAAGTGCTTAAAACATCGCTTTTTTAGTGAAGTATAAGGAATGTGGCCTTTCCACACGGAAATAAATCTCAATTGTTGCCAAAATAACATAAAAAAGTAATAAACATAAAAAGAAAAATATTTTTTTTTTAACTATTTTAATTTTTCGGGCGTTTTTGACTCAACAAGGGCTTATCAAATGAAACTACACAGTTTTGAAATGATTTAGTGTTCTACGTAGATAACTATCTTATTTTAAATAAAACTTTATGTCTCATATTTTTGATTAAAAGATTGTTGACTTGAAAAATTAGCCTGTATTGAAAAAAAATTATTTTAGTGAATGTGACAAAACAATTAGAAGTTATGTTAGAGCCAATATTAGTTTTATGTTTCAGTTGAATTATAGCATAATATGTTATAATTCAACTCATCAAAAATTTTAGGTTGCCACCTTGAAAATAAACCATGTGGGAAGTAAAAGATCAAATGAAATTGTAATGTTATTAAATAAACCACTCTCAAACTATTATTACAAATATATATTGTATTAGAAACTGTACAATTTTGAAATTATTCTTAAATGTAAATCTAGTGACTTAATTTATATAATACAAAATATTGCTAAAAAGAAAAGAAGTGAATCAAAATTAATTTGAAAAAACAGCTAATTATAAAATAATAATAATGAAATATATAAAATCAATGAATGCACGAAATACAGATTATAAAGGGAGAATGATAAAATCATACAATTTTATATATAATGATAAATCATACCCTGGGACTAGGTCCCTTCAGAACAATTGCAAAGGAAATTTTAATTTTATAATAACATTTATTGGCCATGAAACAGTGTCTCCATACTTAATCATAACTTATATACAAAGATAAAAAATAGATTAATTCTAAGAAAACTATTTTTTAATAGAAAACTAACTGACTAAGTAAAAACAAAACAAAAAGTTAACTATAAAATATCTGTACTATTGTAATAATGGTCCAGATTGGTGAAGCAAAAGTATATTCGATCTTACCCAGCAGTCTTTCAAACTGAGGTACATGATATAGAAATAGTGGCTCGTAAAATCCTAAAGAAGAGGTAAAACTATCTACATAAGATCAGAAAGTCAAGCAATACTAACGGCTTTGTAATCCTACAAACTATCATTATCGATGGTACGGAATTGATATCCTATACTAATGGCAACAATTAATGTGGACATCGGCACACAAATGAATTGAGGGGAATGAGATAGCCGATGGATTTGCAAGAGAGGGCTGAGAAACAGCATAATTAGGCCCAGGACATTACTATAGTATATCATAATTTTAGCGAAATTTTATCTAAAGCTGGCGAAGAATAAGAGATCTCCTCACGGGCCATAGTCTGTTAACAAATCCCAAAAAGATGAAGATCCAGGAAGAATTCCACAAGTCGTTGCTTAGAGAACGAAGAAAAGGCTGATCATATCCTACGTGAATGTTTTTACCTTTCATTTATAGCAAACCTTGAATCGGGTAATAATTAAACTTTAAGATATCATTAGAATCAACCCAAAAGACCTAATGGGCTTTGTTAGAAACATCAGTTTCCTATAGGATGCATCAAATTCCTATAGGATAGAGAGACAAGGAAGGTATAAACTGACAAAAATCAAAAAGTGATTTGAGGTGAGGAAGGGTTTCCCATCCCTTTAATGTAATAATAATAATAAATTTCATAACCGGTGTTCCCCAAGGTAGTATCTTAGGTTCCATTCTTTATACGGTTTATACAGCTGACATCCCAACCCATCTTAACACACAGTGCTAACAACATACGCTGACGACACATGTATACTTTCTGTAAACAACGACCCAACTAATGCATCACAAACACTACAGGCACACATAACATCTATTGAAGAATGGTGTAAAAACTGGAGAATCAAAATAAATCCTGAAAAATCCCACCAGATCAACTTTACTCTCCGTCGTAAACCTCTGCCCTCCTGTCCTACAGTATCCTTTCTAGATACACCACTAACACCCGTTGAACAGATTCGATACTTAACACTCCATCTTGACAAGAGACTTACTTGGAATCCACACACAAGACTGAAACGACAAGAAACTGCTCGTAGATTCCGATTGCTACAACACTTACTTGACAAACGCTCTAAACCTCCCATTCATTACAAAAAATTAGTATACACTACAATAATCAGACCAATTTGGACATATGGAATTGAGCTCTGGGGCTCCACCAAACCATCAAATTCTTCCCGCATACAATCGTTACAATCCAAAATCCTACGTAAAATCCTTGATGCTCCTTATTACGTCACAAATAAACTCATTCATAAAGACCTTAACATCCCATTCGTTGCAGATTTGACCCAAAACAGATATGCGTATTTATTCCAAACTCCTTAACCATCCTAACCCATTAATTCTTAATCTTTCATCCTTAATAATCCCTGATAATCCTCCGAGGCGTCTGAAAAGAAGATGGCCACGGGACCTTCTAGTTTAAATTAATGTTTGAAGTACCACCAATGGATGGTTCCTTCCCAAGATGTTCAAGTGTATATGAAACATACTACATATTTACCTGTTGTATTATTTTGTACAGTTGTAAGTTACAATAAATAAATAATAAAAAAAAAATTCATAAATTTTCGTATAAATTTACAATTCTGAGATTTTCTATTTTATTTCTGTCGTGCTTTATAGTTTTAAAATTTGACCCAGTAGATTAAAATGTTTTCATAAATTATTTCGAGTACTGACACTTTTAGTTTCGAACCAAAACAAATTAAAGCTATAACTTTTACTCATTACACAGATAAGAACAAAATAGTAATATGAATTAGAGATCACATTCATACCTTAGTCAATTATATTAATGATACATCTTCAATTTGAATAAAACTCTGGAACTTTAGCTAGATTAATTAAAAGTTTCTGTTTACCACATTACAGATTATATATGTATATATTTTTTTATTTATATAATGTTATTTAAAACTGTACAAAACAATGAATACAATAAGTAAATAGGTGAAATGTTTCATTTACACTTGAAAATCTTGGGAAGAAACAACCCATTGGTGGTACTGCAAGCATTTAATTAGAAGGTCCCGCGGCCATCTTCTTTTCATACGCCTCGGAGGATTATCAGGGATTGATAAGGATGAGAGATCAAGAACTATTGGATTAGGATGGGTAAGGAGTTTGGAATGAAAAGTCAATCTTTTTTGAGCCAAATCTGCAACGAATGGGATATTAAGGTCTTTGTGAATGAGTTTATTTGTAACGTAATAAGGAGCATAAATGATTTTACACAGGATTTTGGATTGTAAGGATTGGATGCGGGAGAAATTTGATGGAGTAGTAGAGCTGTTTCTTGTCATTTCATTCTAGTATGTGGATTCCAAGTAAGTCTCTTGCCAAGATGGTGTCGTGAGTAACGAATCTGTTAAACAAGATTATATTTTATATTATAATACAGATTCATCTCATTCCCTCACGTAAATAAATCATTGTAAAATGGATTTTATTAGAAGCTTAAAGTAAACATTTTCTGACAAATCCTATTGAAGAGCTAGTGAAACTAAAATATTAGTTTTTAATAAACGTATTCCATGTAATTCTTTATAAGAAATTATGCAAATTTTACTAGTTACAAAAAAATAAAAATAAAGAAGTAGCTCAGATATATTATTATTTGTTATATTTGTAGTTTTCTCTTATTATAGAAGAAACTTTTGAAGACATGTAATATAAAAATTATATGACATGGAATATCGGAAGAAAGTTCAGGAAAAAACTTTTATGAAGATGACTATCAATGATATGACGCCTTTCTTCTTATTTTCTTGTTTTATTTTATGACCAGAGATAAATATTCATATGTTTTTTTATATGTGAGAAAGTAATATGCACTCTGTAATTATTCATTAGAGTTTCGGTTAGTTAAATAAATGAAGATATATCAAGACCTCATTAGAGTTGTTGATTAGCTTAATTATGTTAGTTATATTCAACACGTTTAGTGCGGATGGATACGATAAGAAGGAAGAGGGGCCTGAATATTCCTTATCATTACCAATGTCGTCATCCTTCGTCCTTAGGAACTCCTTAAGGTCTGGGAACACGTGAAAGGAAGGCTGCTAAGGTCCAAAGCAGAGTTGACATCCAGCGATCTGTTGCGATGAGGCAATGACTCGACGCTTTTTTGGGTCAAGTGTGAACAGATTTGCCTTAAGCAGGTCCTTAACTGTTGCCGCCTGAGGACTATGCAAATAGAGAGCAATGGAATGGCCGAGCAGTGTCTTCTGTCAGAGGAATTTAAATATTCATGCCTTCTTTGAATCATTTTATTGCAGTTTCATTGCCTTTAATGCAATCGGATCTTGAACTGATATTACCGGGGTCCATGATCAGGGCTACTGAAGCAAATCTATATGTGAATAACAGTTATCTTTGAATAAAGAAATATTGTTTAGTTTAGGTATTCCCCGGAGTAAAAGTTGGGGGATATAACCCAAACTAATTTTTATATGCTGGTATGGCTTGTTTAAATAAAGGAGTGGCATGTATTTATAAATTATAACTATTATTATTTATATTTATTGATATTTACAACTGTATAAAAAATACAACCAGTAAATTTGATCATAATGACATAATGATATGATACAAGATGTAGAGAAACTACCCAGTAGTAGAATTCTAAAAACAGTTTACAATATAAGGTCATGAGGCCATCTTCTTTTCTGGCGCCTCGGAGGATTGCCAGGAATGGAAGAGGAAGCCAGGTTAGAAACGAGTGGGTTTGGATGGTTAGGGAGTTTCTTATGGAAGGAATAATATCGGGTTCGGGCTAGATCGGTTACATAAGGAACATTTAGGTCTTTATGGATGGTTTTATTAGCAACAAAATAAGGAGCATTGAGGATTTTACGAAGGATTTTGGATTGTAAAGATTGGATACGAGAGGAATTCGAAGGTTTAGTGAAGCCCCAAAGCTCAGATGGCAGATGGGCTTTATTATTGTCATGTAGATCAGTCTTTTGTAATGAGTTAGAAGTTTAGACCGTTTGTCTAGAATCGGCGTGCAGTTTCCTGTCTTTTCAGTCTTGTGTGAGGATTCCAGGTTAGTCGTTTGTCAAGATATAGTCCAAGATAACGAATCTGTTCTACAGGGGTAAGAGCCACATTATTAAAGTATACTGTAGGGCAGTCGCCAGGTTTACGACGAAGAGTAAATGTGATTTATTATAACTATTATGAACAAATAAAATGCCTCTATTTTGGATGATTAATGACAATAGATTATAGTTTGCCAAAGATGATTACAATTGGTATTATTGTGTTAGCTTTAATTTTGATAGATTACAATTACTTGCTGTTGATTTATAGTGAGGCCTTGTTCTTCTGCTGTGTTCTTTAGTTCCTTCATTCTGATTTCGTTCCCTGCCTGGCGGTGTTGATTAACCTATTCGCACATCCTAGGGAATAGTTGACTGATAATTACCTTAGACAGCCTGTGTTCACTTGTTTGTTACCTATTCACTCTCCAGGAGTACTTATCTTACTTCTTTTTTCTCCCACGAGATAGCAGCATTTTCATATTTATCTTGAATTCTATTCAATTCTGAATTCTATTCAGGAGGGGGGGGGGGGAAATTTTCCCCAAACAAATATAGAAGTATGCTGATGAATTTATTCTACTACAACAAAAACGAAGACTAGTGTGCTTCTTTCTTTTTTTGTGTGTGTTTTGCGGTAGTATAACAGAATAAATATTTTATTAACGAATTGAAAAGGAAAAAGAGGTAACAGAGTGGCCAAGATGAAAAACGCTGTGCTACTAACTCCAATAGCTCATAATCCAATCTCGTAAAAAAAAACATCAAGCAGAGGAAATTGGCTAGCAAGTAATTGAAGATATAACAAATTATGTGATTGTAATTCAAAAAATCCACCCTAATGACATGGTCTGCTTGGATAGCAGATCGTTTCCGAAAGTAGGCAGTTTCAAACACATCGGTACTATACCTAAGATAGAGAAGAGCAAAAAGATTCTTTTTGAAGGAAAAAAAAATGGACAACCGGGTCGTATATTTGGCCAAAAGGAAGATGAAACTACTTCAACATTCAGAACGCAGAATTATTGGAAAAGCCATGTTCAAACATCTTCACTGTTGAAACAAAATAACGAACCGCCTGTTAATCAAAAATAAATTGACCGAGACATTAAATTGAAGGATATTGAATGAATGAAAAAATAATTTTATTCTGGGACATAGGTTCCCTAAGAATATATACATGATTCATATATTAAGATTTTTATCTGGCAAGTATATACAAATTTTCTGATAGTAAAATGAAATTACATTGGTATGTATATTGGCTTTACTACTGTTTATAATGTTAAACAATATATGCCTATTTATTTTATTACTATGATGTAGAGGTTTGGTTATAAAATAAGTGAAGAAATAGGTGTTGTTTAAAGGTAAAAATGGATGAGGACTGGCGAATGGAGATGGGAAGAGAATTCCAGAAGGAGTTTGCACATATGACGAAGGATTTTCTAAAAAAGGCGGTTCTATAGAAGGGCATATATAAATCAATCAGTTGGGATCTGGTGTTTAATGAGTGGATGGATGAACGAAGAGTGAGGAGATCTAGGATAAAGTAGGTTTTTTTGGATTTTAAGAACTTGGAATAGGAAAACACCAAGGAGGTATTGCCTTCGGTTGGTTGGGTAGAGCCACTTCAACTCGTTATACCAGCGTGAGACTTGAGAGCGCCTTGTAAACCCAGATAAATCTTACAAAGCAATTCATGAGTTTCTTCAGTCTCAACTCTAGTCCTGCAGATAGCCCTCCATACACCAAGGATCCGTAGTCGAAGTGGGGAAAGACGAGAAAGGATACTAGGAGCTGACGGGTGTTCTGAGGAATGGAATTACGGAATCTAAGGAATTGTTTGAGGATATTATGTTTTTCACGAAATTATCTTTAAAATAAATCTTGGCCATAAGTCCATTTGAAGATACATTTAAATGCTGTAATTTGGATTACTCATATATTGCTGATCTAAAACGAAAGTGATTTCGCGACTGGAACATATAGAACAAGCCTGAATCACCTCTTTTATTTAGAAATTTAAAATGAGCTATAACCTATACTTCTACATTTTACCCACAAATATACATTCAATTCTAAGTTTTCCATTCGTCATCAAAAAACGAAATTCAACTCTTCCGCTGTAAGAAAAATCTCCCCGGCCATCTATTTTCTTAAAACAACAAAAAATAATCACCATCCACGCTGGACCGTTCAACGCCCTAAAACTATTCTAGACCTCTCGAAATACTGTCAACATAAGACCATTATCAATATGAAAAAAAACAAAAAAAAAAACACTTAGTCATTCTTGTAACGGCTTTTTTAATTCAGAGTTTGGCTATCATTAGCGCAGTATCCATTAAGCGTTTGATTTTCCAGCGAACAGGTTCGTTTTTATTCATTTTTGTTTTCTTTCCTCTTTCTTTATTTTACTCTTACCCCTTATTATTTAGTTTTGTTCATTATATTAATTTTGGTGTTTCAAGATTTTTTTTCTATTCATTACCTGGTATACTTTACTTATCATCTATTATTGTTACATATATTTTCTTCCTCTCAATTTTCATTTTCGTTTTATATTTCAATTTTTAAATTAATAATAACTAATATGTTCGTACTTCTTTGCATTATATAACTTCATTTTTATTTCATTTCATTAATTATGTTATTTTACCCACTTATTTTCCCGCTTCTCTCATCACTTCATTTTATTAATTTAATTTTGTAAAATTATTCAGTTTATACTTTCTTTTTTCTTTTTTTATTTTTCTATACTTACTGTGGTTGTTATCATGTTCTGATTTTAGCCCTGAAGAAGGCTAGAAACTCTAGCCGAAACGTTGGCACATTAAAAATAGGTTAATCCAACTTATTTGTGTTTATCATTGACCGCACTCCCAACCATCTTCTCCTCGTTCATCATCCACGGTAAACTATCTCTCATAATCATTATCAATATAAAGCTCACTTTTCTCCCCTTATCCAAAACATACCGAAAGACTTTATAATCTACACAGACGGATCTAAATCAGATCAGTCATCAGCTCTTTTGTTACCAATAATTCAACGCATAAAATTAAACAACACAAGCTGTGTGACGTATTCACTGCCGAACTCAATGCAGTATCAACAGTATTATATTTCTGTTTGTCTTCGACCCATAACAATATCGTAATAATAACAGATTCACTAAGCCATAGATTATATGTATCCGGAACACACAAGATCCATTGCTATCTAACCACTCTAAAAAATCTGGGGATGTCAGTGCAATTTATGAGGGTTTCCACAAGAGGAGCGCTCACCGTCATATGTGTGTGTGTGCTTTTTTTTTACAAGGGTCGGTGGAAATCTTCAAAAGACACGGATAGGCCCGGATAGGTACGGTGTGTAGGATTTTTAAACCACTGCCCTACACCTGTTTATTCCCCTCCACGGGACCGCCGCTAGGCATCACTCCATGGAGGGAAATGGCTGAATGCCTTCTCATTTTTTTTCGCATAGTTTTAACATGTCCATGCTAGTCAAGTCTTTTAGCCCTCTATTCCGCTCTCAGTGTCTTCAGGACGATTGTGGTGAATCTCTTCACTGCGTCCCAATGCTGATTTGATCGCAACATGTGGCTTACTACGTGGTGTGATGATTCCTCCACACACCCTCTCTAAATTGCTTCTTTCTTCCACGCGAGTGCAAGCAAAACAATATGTGATCCACTGTTTCATCGACAGTCTGATACGCAGGACATTCCGAGGTGTTGTCCAGTTTGAATCGGTACTGGTAGGCTCTAAAGCATTCTTGACCAGTCAAAAGTTGGGTCACATAGAAATCTAGCTTACCATGTCGGCGACCATACCACAACATCAGATTTTAAGCTGCGAATCCACCTCCTGGAATCTGCAACCTCCCAACTCTGTTGCTACTGATCAATGGCTATTTTCCACTCGTTTTCCCTGAAAACGTGAGAGCTTCCTCGATAGTGTCTGCTTCTTTCTTCAACAAGGAGTTCCACAGGAGGCATTCGGGCCATCACGCACACTGCCTCGTAGGAAACAGTCCGAAAAGCAATAACTGTCCTTAAAGAAATTCTGCGAATCTGATACCACCTCTCTTCTGTATCATTTAATAACCATAGCTACCAAATCGGATCTGCATATAACATTATGGAAGGGACAACAGTAGCTACTTTCTCTGGGACCTCCAACGTTTGGCATGTGGTGGGACAAAAAGTATGCTACTTCAGCAGATAATGTTGCTACGGTTGCCATGGTGAAATAAAAACACTGGCTATATAACCGCAAATTTTAATTTATTCTTAGTTATATATTTATCGTTTATACTTGCCCACGCTGAGCGGAGAAGGGAGTGATTTAAAGGAAAATAAAAATAAATATAATCTCAAAAGGGAAAAAAAGAAGAAACAAAACAAACGAAAACCCCGAAACAATAAGCCCACAATATAACTACAATATACCCTCTATAAAAAATTATCGAATTATGACCACTGGCGAATACCTTTTCATGTTGATAACAGAAAACCTAGGGGTGTTACCATCCACCTGTTGAATTATCGTAACATTAAGTGAACATAACTAAAAAAAAAAAATAGATAAATTAAGATGTTGAAAGCAGTGAACATGCATAAGAAAGAAACTATATGCTCAAAAGTTTAATAATATGATGAATAATATGTAGACAGAATGAAAAAGGAAAGAAAAAGAATTCATATCTATTAATAAAACAATTAAAACTTATAGGTTGACTTAACCTTAACTTATATGCTTAACCATATCAACTAAATTTACATTATTATAGAAAATAATATAATATAAACAATTTTCTTTTTTAAATAATTTATTTATTGATATTTACAACTGTATACATATATACACATCAAGTAAATTTGCTGTAAGTGATATTGTGACATGATAAAACCATGTGGAGAATCTACCCATTGATAAAATATTTCTAAAGGAGAAGATCTTGAGACCATCTTCTTTTCAGACGCCTAGTAGGATTATTAGGCAGTGAAGGAGAAGCCAGGTTTGAAACGAGGTGGTTTGGGTGTTTGGGAAGTCTTTTGTAATGGAGTGGAAGTTTGGACCGTTTGTCTAGTAAATGTTGTAATAGTCGGAATCGACGAACAGTTTCCTGTCTTTTCAGTCTTGTATGAGGATTCCATGTCAGTCGTTTGTCCAGATTTAGTCCTAAGTAACGGATCTATTCAACAGGAATAAGTGGGGTATTATTAAAAGATACTGTAGGACAAGATGAAGGTTTACGACGAAGGGTAAATGTGATTTGGTGGGATTTATTAAAAAAATAAAATAAAATTTAGTTCGAACCCCATGTAGTCTATGGGTGAAATCCTGGGAGAACACAAGGTTGTCCGATATTTCCTTTCCGGTCACCTTCCCAGAAGTATAAAGATGACACCTGTCACAACTCTTCTATCTAGGGCGTGCTAAAGAAACGTTGCTACGCACTCCACTATATCCCCACATCTAGTGTTAATGAACTCCATTGATGTAGAACACCATGATTTTGAAAAACAAAACATATACGATAATTCTCGGTGCTATGGTGCTATTCCGGTTCAAACAGTAAAGACACAGGGCCTGATAAACCATTACTTCTTCACATTGAACAGTCGTAACGTATCCAAATCTAACTGTCACCTTCACAAAACAAAAACCGTCTCTCTAAAACATATCGCTCGTGTTATTTCTTCTCCCCATGACAACCATAACACCTCTTGTCTACTCAGAAATAGCCAGTGTTTTTATTTCATCATGACAACCGTAACACCCCTTTTGTACGCAGATATCACCAGTGTTTTTATTTCTTATAGCGACCGTGTGTGTGCGATATAAAATAGCACATTGAATATTACCAGAAATTAATAAGAATTAAACAGTGTTGATCAAGGAGGTTTTCCGCCGCTAAACAAAATAGAACGAATGAACGAAAGTGATATGGAATTATCATAAAGTATCCATTTATTTTTTGCATATTCCCTACCAGTGATAGATATCCGTGGCCTTACTCACCAGTGGTTCCGTGCATAACATATCATGCAAGATAATTCAGAGTACTTCCTACTGGAGCCGACAGTACTGATTGCTTTCTCATCTACCGTGCCGCATCTGTGTCCAATGGTTGAGTGATGTTGGCTCAGAAGAAAGTTATGTTTTATGATTGAATTATATAAAAAGATCTATTTAAGAATATATATTTTGCATAGAAAGTCTCATTTCTATGGGTATTGTTTAATTCTGATATTTTCTGGGTTAATTTTTTTTCAGATTATATATGTATATATTTTTTATTTATTTAAAGTTGTTTACAACTGTACAAAATAATACAATAGATAAATATGTAGTATGTTTCATATACACTTGAAAATCTTGGTAGAGCCCCAGAGCTCAATTCCATATGTCCAAATTGGTCTGATTATTGTAGTGTATACTAATTTTTGTAGTGAATGGGAAGTTTAGAGCGTTTGTCAAGTAAGTGTTGTCGCAATCGGAATCTACGAGCAGTTTCTTGTCGTTTCAGTCTTGTATGTGGATTCCAAGTAAGTATCTTGTCAAGATGGAGTCCTAAGTATCGAATCTGTTCAACAGGCATCAGGGTTAATTTTAATATATAACGTTGGGGGATATTATTTTAATTAGTTAGAACTGATTGATTTGATAAGACTGATATGAGCTGTATTTGTAAGAGGTGTGATGTCAAGGGATGTTGTGTTCATGGTGAAATGTCTTGTTTGAATTATAATATGTAGCAATGACTATTAAAGAACTTTGGACTGAAATGGTACGATAGACCTTCAAAATTAAAACCATTAATCAATCTGATATTTTTTTTTGTCCTTTTTTGTGAGGCCATCCTCAACGATAATTGTTTGTTGCGTCAGGTTACTTGCCTTCTAATAAATCCAAACTGTCTAGGACTGACGAAAACCCAAGTCACGACTGACAACAACAAAATGCTCTAGCTAAGGACATTAATCCTAGTAAAAGATAATGTTACAAAATTACCAACGAATTCAAAGCTGGTCGTTAGGAACTTTTGGATAAGAAATGATCTTCAGTTAATGAGGACAACCCCAAAACAAATTATGGTATTTAGTGACGAAACTAATTAAATTACTCGTTTGTTTGATTGAATAGATAGTTATGTAAGTACCAATACACACCTACTAACAACATTATGAATAAAAGTGGAACATATAAATATAATTGAAAAAAAAAATCGAACAATTATTTTTAACTGTAGTTTACGCGGTATTGTAGTTTTTTTTTTTTGTAATAAATAAGAAATTTTATTTAATTTATTTCGATGTAAATTAACACGTTTAACAACCGTATTAAAATTAAAGATTAGATGCAGTGTTAGTTAATCTTGCTTTGATTCAATAGCATTGAATAGGAAGTGTTTCGCAGTCAGCCTATTGCAATTTTTTTCCGCTCGGAGCCTGCATTATAATCTTATTATTATTTATTTTTTAAAAACATAGTGATTATTAAAATTTATTGAAGAATAGGATTCAGTTCATTATCGAAGTTAATCATTCGTTACAATCTTTCATATTTGTCAGTTATTAAAATAGTAACAGCAATTTCAAAGTTATCGGAAATTAAATTATAAAAAAACAATAAATTAAATGTCTGATTTCACTCTTAGGTCACAACTATTTTTTTTTTTATTAATACTATAAAAAAAAGTTCACTTTAAACAAGTAAATAGATAAAAATAAAATGTTTGCACTACAAATTAACTTTCACTGCAGTAGGACCTATTGAGTTGTTTACTGGAAGGATCAAAGGACATTGAGGCATTTTATTAAAGTTAGAGGAGATGTGCGTGCCTGGAGATGAAAGGTTTACCCTCCATCAGTCTCTTCCTTTATACATTTTTTTCCATATTATCCTGTCTTTATACTTCGTTGTCACCTTAACTGAAGATATTGAAAGGACCAAAAATAATTAAAACCCTATATTTATTTTCAGTTTATTGACTTGGAATGATCGATTTTCTCGAAATTGAAAAAGATGAAAAATTGTTATATATCAAACACGCTAGTAGATTATTAAGTTCTTTCTCACTCTATGCAACAATCATTAGGTCAACATTTTAGAATCACAGTTTATTTCAATCAGTATCTTTCAACCTTTAGGTGTCGGGGTAGATCTAATTTATTTCTTAACCTTCCGGTGATCGCAGTATACGCAGTACAATATACAAATATCGTAAGATATAACAAAATAATTAGAATAGAAAAAAAATAAAAAGTTTTAATAAAAAAAAAAGAAAAATAATAAAAATGAAAGAAAAATAAATGTGGATAAATACTATGAATAATACTAGATGGAATCTAATTAGTTACAGTAACTTTTTTTAGACATAAAAAATAATAAAATAAATATTTTTAGAATTATAAGTGAGAATCACATATCATCAGTTTGAAACGAAATCTTAAAATCAAGTTGAAAGTTAGGGTCATTGGCAGTTGTTTTTTTGTTCTACTTAACCATAGGAAAACTATTGTAGGAAGATAGTTGAGTTGACGGTCAAGAATGTACAAAATGTTAAAAAACTATTTATTATTAACCAACGTTTCGTTCCATTTTGCAGAACTTCATCAGGGCTAAATTTTTAATTTATTTTTATTTTATACCAGATCGGCCTGGTGGGCCTTACATGGTTGATATAGCATATATCATATATTTTTTTTTATTTGATATATATTTTTTTTAACAGTTGATTATGGGGAGGGGGGTACAGTCTCGTACAAAAGACACCCCTAACTATATACAATATTCTTATTAAAATTTAAAAAAAAAAAAAATAAATAGATAAGAACAATGCTTCTTAATAAAAGAGGAAAGTAAATTTAATAACAAAAAATAATGATATTGGTACACTTAAATAAAACAAATAATTGCCCTCTAATAGTAAAAAGAAAAAAGGTAATTTAAAAAAAAGGACGAGAGGAGCAAAAGAGAAAAAAAAAATAAATAAATAAAATGAGTAAAATAGAGGTAGTGTGACTATGAATTAATTTTATATATATTAAAATTTATAACAGAATATCCTGCAGCAGTCTGGGCTTCAGTCATCGGGTTGAGGTTGGGTTTCCCAGGTTGTAGGTCACTGCCCCTTTAACTGTCGGCAACTGGGAGTGGAACTTCATGAACCGTTTTTTGATGTAATCCTCTACTGACTCCATCTGTAATTCGCGATGCAATTGCCTATTTCTTATGAACCAAAGAGCATTAACTGCGATTCTTTGGACTTTATTTTGAAAAGATTGTAGTTTTTTTTCCTTTTCGTGAAGGATGCCGCTCCCCAGACTTCACAGCCGTACATCAGCAGTGGCCTGAGATTTGTTTTAAATATAAGAACAGTTGTTTCTGGTTTTAGTTTGGAGTTTCTGTTTAGGACAGGATATAGCATTGCTAAGGTTTGAGTTAGTTTGATGTTGATATGGTGATTCACGGGTGAATGAGAACTATTATTATGCCTAAATAGACTATCTATTTTATAATGTCCCTTTTT
>NW_027114604.1:533638-542651 GCF_000696795.3 Halyomorpha halys
AACACATTCCTCCTCAAAATAAGTAATACGAAATTTTCCACGCGTTTTATATAAATACTTTCAGCCTCTGTATTTCTATATTTAATTTACTATTAAATATTTTAATGGCAGTCTCACTTTGGATATCCTTAAATCTCAAACATATAGAATTTCAAAAGAGTAGTGATACACAGATAAAACACGATATGTGGCTGTCTCGTAATTGGAGTAACAGTTTCACTCAAATAAAATGAAATAATGATTTTACTCATGGTTAAATTCTTATTCAAAGTCTTAGTTTTTAAACTGAATTAAATTATTTTAAAAGGGTTAGGTGATCTTCCTTTGTATCCCATTTCAAAATACAGAATGAAAAATTTGTACTCCTGATAATCTAATATAATCCGACAAGCACTTCCTACTTTTTTATCTCTCTTCAGCTTCCGGCTGATGGAGGTACATTGCGAGTTGTATCTTTCAGAATAATGACAAACAATTAGAAACAATGAAAGAATGCTAATGATTTGTGGTTGTAGTCTGAGAGTAAGACATGGAAGACTCCAGATGAAGTTCTAGAAGACATGAAATGTAAGCATGACTCAATCCTGTTCAGGCAGAGCATAAGCCGCTGGGAGGTAAGAGGGCGTTGGTGATGGACCGCGATGGCTGGTGCAAATGGATTGGGCTCATCCACCTTAAAAGGCAAGGAGGAGGCTGGAAAGGGTGTGGAGTGGAGTTAGGTATAAGTTCCTCGAGGGCGGAGTAGAGGAAGAAAATAGGAAATTTTGTCTATATACAGTAAGCAATGAAATCTATTAATATTAAGTGGTAAAAATTACCTATTTAAAAACTAAGTATTTCACTAATAATATCTGATGTTATACAATATTATAAAATTTGGTTGGTTATTTGATAAAATAGAAAAAAAATATTTTTACTGGAAGATCGTTTATGGACTGTTTAATTTAGACTAAGTAGGGTAAATAAATAATAATAAAAAAGGCCTAACGAACTCGAAGGTTCGATGGCGATACCATCAAACGCCCTCTGCATTCATCCTTCCAGTGATGCCCCTCTAAACTCAATTCCACTAAATCAGTTTTAACGCAATCCTCTCATCTACGTCTACCCCTCGGACGTTAGCTGTTGGTTCAGTGTTTATTAACATTTTAGGGATCCGCTCGTTATTAAGCCCTACAACCTTACATGGCCATCTTACACCCCCTAATGCTATAGTTTGAATTATATTTACCGGGTGTAGGTACCTTAATTCAGCGTTGTGTAATCTTCTAAATTCTCCCGTTAATTCATTCTTTTTCGGTCCGAATATTTTGCGTAATACTTTATTTTCGAAAACCTTTAGACGCTGTTCATTCCATAGTGTAAGAAGCCACGTCTCATATTCAGAAGGATAATAGTTTTGTAAATTCTAATTTTTATGTTTTTCGATAGAAAGCGAGAACAAAGCAGTTTCGAAATTGAAAAATAACAAGCATTTCCCCTCTTCAACCTAGCACCTAGAGTCCTCATCAATTTCGTTTTTTTCTTGTTACTGTAGAACCTAAATACTTAAACCTTTCTACCTGTTCAAACATAATTCCTTCTATATCTGTATCACCGAAATTACTTGCATTTCTACTGCTAACCATGTATTTTGTTTTATCCGTATTTATTTCAAATCCTAGTTCCTTGCTGGAGTTTATTAGCGTGGTTGTATTTAGTTCTATAGATTCTTTGTCATCACCCAAAAATACCAAATCATCAGCATACCCAAGCACCGGTATTTTATCACCTATATTTAAATCCTTTTCGGAATTCATCACACTTTTAATGACATATTATGATGCTAGATCAAATAAGATAGGTGATAAAGAATCACCTTGTTTTAGTTAGGGTATATAACCCAAAATAATTGTGATTCAATAGTATCGCTCGTATAAAAATTTAGAGTGGTCTGTAATAATTGGATTTAAATATTTTTTTTATTTTATTTATTTATTTAATGTAATTTACAACTGTCCAAATAATAAATACAATAAGTAAATCTGTGGAATGTTTTATTTATAAATGAAAATCTTGGGAAGGAACCACCCGTTGGTAGTACTTCAAGCAATTATTTAAATCAGAAGGCCCCGTGGCCATCTTCTTTTCAGACGTCTCGGAGGATTATCAGGAATTGATAAGGATGATTAAGAACTAATGGGTTAGGATGGGTAGGAGTTTGGAATGAAAAGACGCATATCTGTTTTGGGCCAAATCTGCATCGAATGGGATGTTAAGGTCTTTGGATTTAAATATAAATAAAGAATGGTTAAATAGGGATATAAGCCTCTATTCTTGAAATATATTATAAAAAAAATGGTTATGTTACTAACCCATAGGGATGTACATAAGGGGTGGTATTGGATTATTATTTTAATTAATTATTGACTTAATTCAATGTTATTACATAAATTAGCATAAGATATTGCAGTTTACATGGTAATGATTGTTATATTGTAGTTTGCTTAAGATTTTGATGGCGAATATTTTAGTGCTCTTCTATTATACTTTCCTCTCTCTCATTCTCCTCCCCTCCGCCTGAGTGTGGTAAAGATCTATTCACTTATGGTGAATTGTTGATCTTTGCCAAAAGAATCTATGTGGCTCTTATGACAGTTTGCTCTACTAATTGTTATAAAGGTCAAGATGGCTACCAAAGCTTACTGCTTGATATAGATACCACATGACAGCAGTATCATGAATTCTTATTACAAATACTTGAGGGGGGGGGGGAGGAGTGGTCTTCCTCTAATAATACACCGTGTGCAATATACAATAGGTCCGGGTGCGGTGAAAATAACAAAAATAGCAATCAAAATATTTATTATGAGCAAAAGTTTCGTCCCACTTTTCAGGGCTTCATCAGGACTTTCTGAATGAAGGAAAGTAAACGAGTTAATTTCTTTTCCTTTCCTAGTCTCAGAAAGGCCTGATGAAACTCTGCAAAGTGGAGCGAAACGTTTGATTTGAGGTAAAACAATGCATTAATATACATATGAAGAGTTTAATTCTACCTGAAAAAAAGATAGAAAAAGTAATAAGAAGAGATGAATATTTTTTGCTGCACTATTTTGCAATTTTTTTGTTTTTTACTGCACTACATAACGGTCTGTAATCGCAATTAATAAAGTTTTTTTTTTTAATATCTTCGATTCGATATGATATTAAATCTTCAAAATAATTAAGTAAATTTCGAGCTAAAGTTATTATACGATCACTAACAAAGCCATACAATTTATAATAAAAATATATACGAAGGAATCCAGAATATAGTGCAGCCATAGTTTCCCGTTCATAGCATCCGGTGCAGGCAGGTCGTTGGAGGGAAAGGTCGACCTTGGAATAACTGAAGAGATTGAGGAACTTTCACTGGAGTCGTGACCTCCCGTTTCTCCAGAGCCGCTGACCGCACAATGTTCCAGGATGTTCATGTGCCTTCGGATCATTAATTTGGTTAGTCGAGGCGCTTGCAATAAGAACCGCAATTGAGTGCAGCGGTCATAAGTAGATCGAATGCATTCTGTTAAGAGATGTATTAGTGGCAAAGCAAGTGGTAAGGCATTGTTCCACTAGCTACAAGGAACTGGGTTCGAAACGGCTGGGACAGATAATTATTCATTGTGCTATTTTAGGTATGAGTCAATACTGTGGATTATTCTGGGGTCCACCAAGTCCGATAAAGTGGGTACTCTTAATTGGGGAAAATTCTGGTGGTCGGTAAATTCTGGTAACCACCCCTAACCTTATCTCATTTCGAGCTGAAATTGAGTTCATTGTAATGATTTG
Source organism: Halyomorpha halys (assembly GCF_000696795.3). Classification (NCBI taxonomy): domain Eukaryota; kingdom Metazoa; phylum Arthropoda; class Insecta; order Hemiptera; family Pentatomidae; genus Halyomorpha; species Halyomorpha halys. Next base: position 537,446 of record NW_027114604.1, read on the forward strand.
GATCTTTCAACTTTCGATTCCAAACAACTGTTCTTTAGGAACATTGGGTCATGCATAATTACTCGCTGTCTATTATTGCTTTTGCTGTGTTTGTAGTTAGAGCTAATACAATAATTAACTCTCTATCTGAAAGTGAAAAGGCAGTCGTCTTCCATCTATCAATGACTCTCTCCATTGCTTAACATTCCCAACTACTTGGCGGCAATGCCTTTAGGTGCGAAAAGTTTGCTTGTTTAAATTTTCTCCGACGTTTCACTTTTAAGTTTTCTTTTTTTATGGTTAACAACAGGTGAAACTTGTAAAACAAATTCCAATAATTATATTATAGACAATTTTATTACCGCGAGATTTGTTTACTAACCAAATAAAATCATTTTTTAATATTATTAATTAATCTTATGTAATTAATTGTATAAAGATGGCCCGAGTGGTGTTCGAAAAAGATATATAGATAGTAGAAAAAATATTCATTTATTTCAAGTCCTTTTTAATAAGAAAAAATAAATAGAAAACACCGGATTATCTTGTACACATTTATAATTACTTACATTTAATCTAGAAAACCCTGAAACACACCCATCCAACCAAATGTGGATGGCAAGGCAGGACTCCGAGATCCCAGCACTTCTTCTCAAATTGCGTCACTGATATTGACAGCCATTGGAGAATAAGCGAGGGAACTAGACAGACGCCCAGGATATATGTGAAAAAATTATTGCCGTAAAAAAAAAAAAAATACATCTAAGCATTTTAAGGCAACTATCGCTTCAACCTTCAGGAATGGGTGGAGATTCTAAAGATGGTTAGTTCTGGGTAGAGAATGAACCACAGGATTAGACCGATGAGTAAGGTTTTTATGGAACTTTTTGAAAGTTTTAATTGCATGAGAGCAAAAAGGATGGGAAATTGAGGACATAACTTTGCGAGAAGATAGAAACTGTGTAACACTTGAAGTGTAGATTGATTATAGCTCTCTCATTGTATTCGCTTCACCTTCTACCATGGCCCAATATGTTCTAAAATCGGTGTGCCCGGTACATCATTGGAACAGGAACGGTCATATATCAAATTAGGAGGTAAAGATTAAAAGTAAATATTTGGCAAGTGTATGGGATCAAGGAGAGGAATATAGTCTATCATAGCTGCCCAGCCTCTAGAACGCCTAACAGAGGAGGATATAGGCTCCCCTCTCAACATATATCACATGAGTTTTCTGTTTACTTGGTTTCTATAGGCTTTGGGTACTATGCAGTAATTTTTCATCATATCATAATTTTCAGTTTCGTCCAATGAGTTTTAATAGATCATGAAATTTAGTAATGGTACATTTGTTTTAGTTTTTTGGTATGTAGATATCAATTAATTTTAAAAAAACACATTACTCACATATTTAATAAAAAATAATGATAAATAAGATGTAATATTCTTTTAAAATAAATTACAAATTCAATTTTTTTTTCAAACAAAAGAACAAAGATCCAGATAATTTAAGAATTATTGGACATACAAAAAAATGTATTGACCGAAACATCTCTTATTATGAAATTCGCATAAGATCCCTTAAACAATCTTGTTTATATTTGACAATTACCTGGTCCTAAGTGTACAACTCGGTTGATTGAAGATAAGTTTTTTATTTATTTAATGTGATTTACAACTGTAAAATAATAAATACAATAAGTAAATATGTTGTATGTTTCATATACACTTGAAAACCTTGGGAAGGAACCACCCGTTGGTGGTACTTCAACCATTAATTCAAATTAGAAGGTCTCGTAGCCATTTTCTTTTCAGACGCCTTGGAGGATTATCAGGGATTGATAAGGATGAGAGATTAAGAATTAATGGGTTAGGAGTTTGGAATGAAAAGACGCATATCTATATTGGGCCAAATCTGCAACGAATGGGACGTTAAGGTCTTTGTGAATGAGTTTATTTTTAACGTAATAAGGAGCATCAAGGATTTTACGTAGGATTTTGGATTGGATGCGGGAGGAATTTGATGATTTGGTAAAGCCCCCGAGTTCAATTCAATATGTCCAAACTGATTATCGTAGTGCATACTAATTTTTTGGTAGTGAATGAGAAGTTTAGAGCGTTTGTCAAGTAAGTGTTGTAGCAATCGGAATCTACGAGCAGTTTCTTGTTGTTTCAGTCTTGTGTGTGGATTCCAAGTAAGTCTCTTGTCAAGGTGGAGTTCTAAGTATCGAATCTGTGAAGATAAGATTAAGATATTTTGGGGATAAGTTGATTGAAATACATAAAAGCAAATCACGAGTTTTGAAGAAAGTGATAATTTTATTCTGTTACATTGGTTTTAAAATGTACATGATCACCGATATAAAAAATATTATATTCAATTATTTGCTAAAAACATGTTTCACATCTGAGATTTAACGGTACAAAAAAATTAGATTTAGGGTTTTATTTTTTTACAGAACGATTGTCGTTACATGGAACTGTATTTAAAATAATAATAATATTTAATTTGATAAAATATAAATTTTTTTCTCGAAAAAGTGGATGTCATATGTTAAATTAAAATATATCGTTAAAAGAAATCATTATCTTTGATTTTCTTTTCGCCACAGTAACGCTCATTTACACACCATAAGATATCCTGCACATTCTTTGCCGCCATTTCATGATGGTTAAATATTAATAAAATCAATGATTTTCTTATTTTGTTGGGAGTCTTGTGTTTCTTGAACTTGAATTTGAAGAAGACTTTTAAGAAGTACGTATTACAAGTAACAGATATCTTCATCTTCACATATAATCATTATATAATTTTGAGTGCTAAATGTATCACCTTTTCAAAGAGCAAGCTTATTTTTTACCATCGTCCGTAAAAAAAAAAAAAAAAAAAAAAAATATTCAGTAGACCTCAATGGCACGGTTAGTACACAATAGAAAAACAGGCTTTATTATATAAGTCATTACCATTCACATGATATATAAGCTAAGAATGAATGCTCTGCAGAAAGGGAAAATGAGCTTGAGTTTTTATTATCAATTATTTCTTAAACTATTCTTGCCATTGTGAAATACGAGTTATATCTATAAACAGATATTGAGAAATCGATTTATAGATCAATACTAACTTACAAAGTATGTCTTCATTTACGGGTTCTTGAGTTTGAAGTACGTTTCGGTAATGGCAGCATCTCTTGAGCGGTTCCCTTTTTGGTTCCCCTCTCTCTTCCACTGAGTGGTCCCTTGAGGAGTACAATGAGCTTCCTACTTTGCTTCTTGAAGGCTCATTGATTTCTGATCATGGAAGGCTTTTTATTTTTCGGATTGGAGTAGCTCATTACCAGCCATTAGGTCAAGTGGAACTGAAAGTGGTCTTGAAATGTTCATGAATTATTTCTGGGTCTGCACACTGCTTCTCTTATTTCAAAAAAGTATCTTTATATACTAACTTCAATGCACTGTAAGATGAAATTAGTTCTGAACTGTGGATAGGAAGTTAACATAAACTATAAAAAAAGAGATTATGCTTGCATTAAGATATGTAAAAAATATTTATTTTGACCAGATATATTGCATTCTTTTCGATAAGAAAAAAATTAAATCTGATACATAAAATTGAAAAAAATATTTCGATTTTTCTGTCAAAACTATCATATCTGCGCGTCTCAATTTCCGAAATCAGCTGGTGGTAAAATTGAGAACCATTGATTTTTTGGTAACGTATCAACTAACTCTTTTTCCTACAATCATGCCATTTCATTTATCATCACAGGCCATTTTGTAGAATTAAAACTAATATTAGCTACCCGAAACTGATCGATTACAAACTAATTAAAAATAGAATTATTAATACACAAGGTTTTAACCAGAATTAACAATATATATAATATTATGGGTAAAACAAAATGTTTTATTATAAAAGATCAAACGCTACTCAATTATTACAAGTTAAATAAATCTAATTACTTTGCAGTATTCATTAATTTTTGTTGTTTTTGCGGTGGTCTTTGACAAAATATTTTTATTTCATTTAATTTGATTTTTTTTTCTACCATGAAAATTTTTAATCAACATGTTTGTATACAGAATAAAACTCCGAGAATAAAATATCAATAAAATAAAACATTATGTGTGCATGACTGATAAAGTACATATATATTTTTTTTTGATATTATTTATTTGATAGTTACTCAATTAAAAAATTATCAAAATTGACAAAGATAATGGATACAACAAGTTGTAGTTTGTAACTACTTTTTAATTGGAAGCTTTGACCATATGAAGTAGGTTGGAGGAAGATTGTCCAGGTGGCGGTCAATAAAGGTACCAAAATAGTAAAAGAAAACTATTTATTGATAACTAACGTTTCGCCCCACTTTCTAAGGCTTCGTCAGGGCTGTCAGATTGAAACAAAGATCTTCTGAATAGAAGCCCTGCGAAGTAGGACGAAACATTGGTTATCAATAAATAGTATTCTTTTACTAGTTTCATATCTATATTGACCGCCATCTCGACTATCTCCCTACATTGTTTTTACTTTTCACAAACCTAGTATGGAAATTTATGATAAGGGAAACAATTTTAGTCATGAAAAAATCTGAATTCTAGTTTTCTACTGAAATAAGCCATCGTAGAACTAAAAATTAAATTAAAAAAAAAAATCATAAAACAGTCAAAGGACACTCCTGAGTAATCCTTTTATTATTATTTATTTATATCATTATTCTTTAGGAAAGTAAATGCAGTATAGTCCGATGCTAGTAGACAACAACTATCGCTCGGTTCCAAAGTAACATACAAATATGATAAACATGGATACAGGTTGGTTTAACTCATTTTCTTATTTTTTATTTCTAGCGATAAAACAATGCACAAGTTATAAGATATTAAAATTAAAATAAATAAAAAATAATTGATAGAACTTATGGAGTAAATAATAATGGTACGAATTTACAATTAATAATTTAATAATCATGAGCTAATGAATTCGTAATAAGTATAGAGAGAACTTGATTAAAATATTTTTTTTAAATTATTTATTTATTGTAATTTACAACTGTACAAAATAATAGATGAGGAGAAGATGGTTGGGGGTGCGGTCAATGAAACACAAATAAGTACGACTAACTTATTTTAATGTGCCGACGTTTCGGCTAGAGTTTCTAGCCTTCTTCAGGGCTAAAAACAAAACAAGATAACAACCATAAGATAATAACTACAGTAAGTATAA
>NW_027114604.1:543741-548298 GCF_000696795.3 Halyomorpha halys
AGTCCTAAGTATCGAATCTGTTCAACAGGTGTTAGTGGTGTATCTAGAAAGGATACTGTAGGACAGGAGGGCAGAGGTTTACGACGGAGAGTAAAAATGATCTGGTGGGATTTTTCAGGATTTATTTTGATTCTCCAGTTTTTACACCATTCTTCAATAGATGTTATGTGTGCAGTTTAAAATATAAAATATAAAAAGGAATAAAATATATTAAAAAATAAAATATCATACTATATGTAATAATATTTACAATATGTAAGATGATATCTAACATACAGAATACAAAAAAATAAAGAGCATTAAAAGTAAGAGCAGCTAAAGGATACAATAAAATAAAATATCTCCTTTCAATTTGTTTTTCGACCGTTCAGAATAGAAGGATAATATTTCTATATTGAAAATAATATACATTTTTAAAACAATACTAACTCATAGGAGAGATGTAGGTTGGAACTAATTTCCATAATGATCTAATTTGAATATTTATAATCTTGGCTTGTATCTTTTAGGACTACTGAAAATCTATTCAAATCAAACTGTGCATATAGTTTTACTTTATTTTTTCTCTCTCCCGAAAATAATTAAAATAATCTTGTGTGGTTTCAAATCAGAAATTTTCAAGCTGATAAGGATTATGTCATTGGTTTTAAATTCACATTGATCCGCCTGCACATATATAATCCACAAAATTACGCATGTAATTCCGTAGAGAGAGAGAGAGATCAGTTGTACAACCCCAGTTTCCTAGTGATTTAAAAAATGTCCTCGGGTTACTGAAGCGGGTTTCGAACCAGAGCATTGAGCTATTGGCGGGAGACGGATATGATTACAATCAACACTAATGACAGCAAGAGCTAATTCAAACTTGAATTAATTGAGAACAGCCAATGACGAACTGTTTCCTATTGTTACGTAACCGGAGAAAGTTGTGTATTTAAAATAGTCATGTCGTGTTTTCTTCCTCGCGGTCTTCAGCAAAGCCCCACTTCAAAGGATCACCGTAGAAAAAGGAATTACCTCACTACGGATATTAGGGCTTAGAAATTTGTCCACGGAAGTCTTATTCATCGAAATTCGTTGAAACTTTAAAAGTACAAACAATTACAAAATAATCGCAGACTCAGCAATGATTTCGCAATTACTTGATTCAGGAACGAATATAGATTGAACACAATTGCGTTTTTTAGTTAAGTTTAATATAAATTAATATATTTGGTTAAAATTAAACATAAATTATTATTTTTATTTAAATACTGGTTTTACTATTGTTAACTTCACTCAACTGAATGAATTAATTCCCAACTATATCTATTTAACTTATAGTGGGTAATAACAATATATAATTGATTACATGGTAACAATATATAATAAAAAATATGTAATAATACATAATAAAATCTGTAAATTAAATATATGGTGTCTCTTTACTCTTTGCTAACCCGTGTTCATAAAACAGTTTTAACATATTAATATCATACTGGGGGATAGAGTGGGCTCGGGGATCCTTTGTTCAAGATTGTAAATAATTTATTCTACTTAGTTTGATTATATTCATTTTATTTTATTTTTTTAGAAATAATCATAAAATATTCAATCTATAAAAATAAGTAAAATAACATAAAGTTGTTTAGATTTCAAATAAATTTCAGTATCATCACAATTTACATAAAAAATTGCCACTTAAAAGCTCTGTTTCTTAAAGTTTATATCAGTTAGAACCTTGACTAAACGAGAAATAGTCTTTGCAGGAAGTAAAATCAATTTTATTGTTCATCCATTATCAAGAAAAAAAAAACCTTAAAATATTTTACTTCTAATATGTGAGTAATCGACAAGTAGTTGGATAGTCAAACAATAGGACTATTAATAATATTACATTTTATAATTAGATAAAATCTCTCAAAATAAGAAACGAGGAAATATTTTTTTAATTTAAATGTTATTCTAGCATTTTTTTCTTGAATCTCAATTGACTTTGATATGTAAAACCCCAAACCGTTAAATTTATTTTATCAAAATTTTTATGAATTTTGCGGGTGCTCTAATTGGTTTCAACTTGGACCAAGATCGGTTTTTTTCGAAAACATTTCGTCTGATTTTGTAAAATTCGGAGGAGTGTTATAAACTGGGTCTGGTAAGAACTTCATCATAAGCCATCCAAATTTTTTCCCATCCACAAAACTCTATTTTGAATACTGTTTTCTTTCAACAACGGCTGTTTCCGTAAATTATATTCCTAACAACAAACCATTAATCTTAAAATATATTAATCGATCTAATAGATATTTCTATAAAAATGATAATGACAAGAAAAAGCAATATTCACATATGAAAGCTACATTACGAAAAGAAAAAAATATATAAAAAACAGTGAGAAATCAGTGCTGACCAACCATCCACTCCATTTTATATATTTACAAACATAATGTTAAAATAAAGTGGCAACCGTTTAATTTAATTTTAATTTTTTTTGGCATATATAATTCTTTATGCACTATTTAAAAAAAAATTAATAAACAGAATGTTTAAGAAAAAGTGTCCCTTTTATATATTGATAAATCAAAATTATCAGAATTATTTTAGTGAAATAGTTATATATAAAAATAATTCAAAAAGAAAATTTCATGTTTTCCGATGGTAACATAAGAAAATAATGCAATTTATATTTATAAACAATTAGATCATTTATAAATTTTATACCAGTTTCTTTTTTACAAATTATTTTCAAAACATTTCTAATTTCCACAAAGTCGCTAACAACATTTAATTTCGAGGTACATAAATTATATCCTCCTTAATTTATGGTGCTTTGCGTGGCTTATAAAATTAAGCAACTCACCTTAAGTAAATTACCGCGGATAATTGAGTTTTCAAAGTAAATATAGTCCTTCGTAACGAAGGCTGGGGGCCCTTGAGCCGACTTCGGGCGGATCCCTTCGGCTTACCGGTAACCCTTCGGGCCCTCTCTGGGGAAGAATGGAGGGATGAAAGAAGTCTGAAGAGTAGAAACATGAAACCTTGTACTATCTTTGTTTGATTATAATTCCACACACGGTTTAAATTATAATGAAATTAATCACTTATCTGTATATTCATAGATTACGATTTTGAAAAAAAATAACCAATAAAGGAAAATGGTCTGAGTAGAGGTAAAAAAAAAGCTAGTTAAAATTAGTAAAAAAACGATGTATTAATCACTAATGTTTCGCCTCAACTTGCAGAGCTAAAAAAAAAGTTTTAGGGTTGAAGAGGATAAGATTAAACAAAATGTAATGTAGACTAAGATAGGAAGATAGGATGATCTGAAATTTATTACACCGACTGCCCTACAATATCCTTTAAAAATGTTGCTCTTACCCCTGTCGAACCTTGGGCTGCAACTGGATAAACAGCTAACCTGAAATCCTCACACAAGACTGAAAAGACAGGAAACTGCACGTCGACTATGGAAACACTTACAAGACAAACGGTCTAAACTACCAATCCATTACAAAAGACTGATCTACATGACCGTAATAAGGCCAATCAATTGAACTTTGGGGCTCCACTAAACCTTCGAATTCTCTCGTATCCAATCCTTACAATCCAAAATCATTCGTAAAATACTTTGTTACAAATAAAATCATACATATACCTTAATGGTTCATCTTTAACCGATTTAGCCCGAACCAGATAGCATTCCTTCCATTATATACTCACTCACCACCCAACGCACTAGTTTCTAATCTTGCTTCATCTTCCATTCCTGACAATCCTTCAAATGGGCTGAAAATAAGATGGCCACGAAACCTGCTAATGTAAAAACGTCGTTTTAGTGCGACCAATGGTTAGTTTCTCTACATGCTTGTATCACTCTATTACAAACTTACATCAAATTTACTGGATGTATCATTACATACATTTGTAAATAAAGATAAAAAAAAATTATATACAACTGAACAGCATGAATTAACATTTTTTTTTTTTAATGTTGTCAATTAAGTTTTTACTTTCACTTACCTACATATGGAATATACAGTATTGGGATAGTGTACAATTTCGAATTATAGTTATAAACTGTGATAAACGTTTTGAGGTCTCCTAGTCCAAATAACCAAGTTTTACAAAATGGTCTATGTGTGTGGGTGTCGTAGGCCTAGCTCAAAACGATAAGTCGTATGAAACTGAAATTATATTAATGATTTATTATAATGATTCTTGGGGATTTATTTTACTATTGACACACATAATTTTGATCCAAATAAACTCTCAACATTTATTTTTTAAAATTCTACAATGTTTCGGCCATCAAGCCATTTTCAAGGAAAAAACCTTAAATATTGATGTCATATTCTTTAAAAATTTCCATATTCTTTACGAATATTTGGTTCTGAAGGTGAGTTTATTTTAGTTTTAAGGATTTTATAATATATTTTTTTAAATTTATTTGTTGATATTTACAACTGTATACAAAATACAAGTAAATTTGATCATAATGACATAATGATATGATACAGGATGTAGAGAAACTACCCAGTAGTAGAACTCTAAAAACAGTTTACAATATAAGGTCACGAG
>NW_027114604.1:553208-563708 GCF_000696795.3 Halyomorpha halys
AGGATAGTGTTAGGATTGGTTGGAATGTCAGCTGTATAGACGGTGTAGAGGATGGGACCAAGGATACTACCTTGAGGAACACCAGCGGACTGAGAATAGAATGGGTATTTTAAAAATAAAATCGGCAACATCGACGCTATAAACCCAAAAAAAGTAGTAAACCTTTCATGACCATGTTTTTTAAATTGTTAAATAAAAATTCATTGACGTGAAATTAATTTACACCAAATTCTAATTAAAATCCGATTTTAAGCTAGTTTTACTAAACTAATTTTTGGGTTTTCCTTGGATATTTTTTTCTTCTGTTTTCGAATTAACACTTATATTTAAATTTAATATCAAGGATATGTATATAAGTTAAACATTTAAGAACACAAAGGCTAAAAAAGAGAAAAGGGAGAGAGAAATGACCAATCGATTCTTACTCAAAGAGTAACTTTTGTTGAGTCTTACTGATCTTACTACTCGATCAGCTGATACGAGTTGTACAGCTGTAACTCTCCTCGCCAGCTTACGAACATTTCTCCTAAACTCAAAATATTACTCAAATTTATACAAAGTTAATAAAAAAGATAAAGCTACACATTAAATACAAAAAAAAGAAGTAAGAATATACATACACTTCACCTTAAAAAATAAGAAATTAAATTAAAAAAACATTACTGTATGTAAAAAAAAAAAAATAAACAATATATACTATCTGTATATCGATAAAAAAAGACAACTAACAATTTTCTTCAGATACAAATTTCTTCTGTTAGGAGGAATAAATACTTCCAAATTCACTCATTGCATCACAACCCTTGCTCGAGTAAATTATTTCAAATTAAAATTAAATATATATTTATATCATTGGCATTATTTCATCTTATCATCAAGCCGCAAAACAGTTGAAATTAATACAAAAAAGTACAATTTGTACTTATGAATTTCAAAATATTTTTATCGTATTGTTTATTTTGATTTAATCAACGTATTTCTCTTCACTGAAACTCCCTGACTCAGAAAACTACTCGATTTCCAAACAATGCGGATCAGTAGACTAGTCAATGCTACCAACATCACGGACTACAATGTACCAATTACCCGGAGCGGAAGTATTTTTTCTCACAGGAACAAGAGGTCGTGTAGCAACCTGTTAAGCATTAGCAGCTACTTCGTTACTGTATCTGATTGAGTTAACAAACAGCACCCTCCAATAACGTAACGATTCCTCTGACCCGAATTTCCTCCGAGATCGTCGTTGATTGTTTCACCTCGGCGGAATCCCACACGACCTGGCCCAGGTGTCCTCAGGGAATGCAGGGGAACAATGCCCAGGCTCGTGTCACGAATAGTGGAGTGTGGTTATTTGGAGAACTTTAACAAATCGTTGTAGAACAAGAGCCCAAGAGGAGAAAAAAGGCAGTTATCTCACCCCAATTTTTGATTACTTAAATGAAAACTATGTATAATTACTAGTCAAAATTTATGAGTCTGCTAACTATAGGTAGGAGGAATAAAAAATGGCGGCTGTTTCAAAGCGATAAAAAAAACTAATTTTTCATTCGGAGCTCTATATCTTAAAAACTACCAAGAACACTAAAAAAACTAAGAAAACGTGATTTAAAGAAGAGTAAATTTGCTAAAATATGAGCCCTAATAGAGTTATTTACGTTAAATAGTTTTCGAGATATAGCTTTTTTAAAAGCAACATTTAATACTAATGTTGTGTGGGACGGACTGAAATATCAGTAGTTAGTGAATTTATTTTGAAAAATCCATAACTCAAAAATCATTTGACGTACAGATGTCTATTAGCACTCAAATTAAAGTATAAGCTATAAAGTAGTTTATAATGTTTATCTTCGTAGGAGTAATAGTTTACATGAAATTTTTTAAAATGAATTGATTTATAGTTGTTCAGACAAATTTTCATTTGCCAAATTTATATTCATATGTGAAAATCATAAAAAATACTCCCCCTACAAAAGACACGATAAGTGTCATAACTAGGGATAGAATTTTTGTTTTTGCATATTTTTACCTGACCATGATATCTTCGATTTCTTACTAACGAAAGATATTTCAAGACATTTCTGGCCAAAAGAAGCCATTTTTATTTCACATATTTTAAATATTTGGCCTTTTTTACATATTTTGTTGTAAATCACATTTTTTCTGAAATATTTGTTATTTTTAACATATTTTTAGATATTTTGTTCTGAATCACGTATTTGTTTAAATTTCTGTTCAATTATAAATACATTTTTCGCAGCAACTACGTCAAATTCAAGAGAACGTAAGAAACTTAAAGGTGAAATTTATCATTTATCATAAATAGTGCGTAAAAATTCTATATTTTTATCATTGAACATAAATTTAAAGCAGTGGCAATAATAAATTTTCACACAGAATTACATCGAGAATTTCTCAGAATCAATTAAAAAGAGCAAGGGACTTATTCCTGTAGCATTTGCCAAAATTTGTTAGTTTACTCCTCAATCCATTTCTCTGTTTCCCCCCCATCCCATGGTCCTTTCTTATCTTAGTCTTGTTTCACTCCCCTAGTTTAATTACAATTACTAATGTCTTGTTATTGAACAGCTATGTTTTCTCTAAGTACATTTTTTTGTACATATTTTAACTTCATTTCTTTCAAATATTATTCATATAATAAATACATATTTCTGTAACTTTTTTTAAGTTATAAAATTACTAATTAATTAGTAATTTATATTGTTTAATAATACATAATTTATGAATACATATTTTTTAAATATTTGACAATTTATTAGCACATATTTATGTCCATATTTCGGATTTTTTAGCACATAAAAATCCTATCCCTAGTCATAACCTACATTATAGTAAGTTAAATTTGCTTTATTTTGAGTGCTGGTTGACATATGTGCACCTTATGGATCTAGAGATATATTTCTTTCAAAAATCCAACATTTTATACGCACAACTATAAATTAACATTTTGTGCGTTTATTTTGTCAAATATCATAAAAACTACTACTACAAAGATAAACATAATTAACTATTTTGTAGTAAATTTAACTAGCTTTAATTTGAGCCCTGGCAAACATCTGTGCGTTCAATGGTTTCTGAAATAAAGTTTTTCATAAATCAATCTTATTGTCTCAACAACTATAAATCAATTTATTTTAGCAAATATCATGAAGACTGCTATTCCTACAAAGGTAAAGGTCATAAACTTTTTTATAGTCCATTAAACTAGCTTGAATTTGAGTGCTAATATACATCTGTACGTCACATAGTTCTTGAGATATAGAATTCTCAAAATAAATTAGCTAACTACTAATCTTTCAGAAGATTTTTAGGAAATATTGCTTTTAAAAAAGTTATGTCTCGAGAACTATTGGACGTAAATAGCTCTTTTAGGGCTAATTTCACAAAATTTACTCTTCTTTAAATAATGTGCTCTTAGGTTTTCTAGTGTTGGTAGTTTTCAAGATATAGCTCCGAATGAAAAATAAATGTTTTTTTAAGATTTTGAAACAGCCGCCATTTTTTATTCCCCCCTACCTATACTTGGCAGACTCATCAATTTTGTCTATTAATTATACATGGTTTTCATTAAAGTAATCAAAAATTGGGATGAGATAACTACCTTTTTTCTTCCTGGCTCCTGTACAAGATGGATGGTAATATGCGAGTTCTGAGGACCATAATGGACTTATCTGAGATATTTTTTTTGTGTCTAAAAAAATCAATTCTACTGCCGTGGAGAAAGGTCGTGTAGGCAGTATTTTTTTTATTTTGCTTTACTGGTCTTTTGTATAGTGATTCTGAAATTATGCTTTTATTTTATCTTCTTATGTAGCCACGATGAAACCTCAAAAAAGCTTCCATTTCCAGATGACGAATTGTACATTTTTCTTCTCTAGCGTAGAAGGTATTCTGGAAAATAATAGCTCAATTATTGTGTCTAATATTATTAAGGGGAATGTGGTGATTAAAAAAAATATATATTGTTTAGAAATAATATATTTCATAATTATATAATATAATAATGTAAATACATTTGAAATAGTACAATAATGTTAAGTTACCTATGACGACTAAAGTAAACGATGACATGAAATCAGTTTGACTAGAAAGAAATATGTTAAATCAACATGGGCACGTCCAAAACGCCTGTTGCACAACGAGCCCAAATATTTTAACGGCTGACACAAGACACACACAATAGCCTCACAGTTGGCTGCACTGAATACCAAGGCAGTATGCGGGCTTGGTAAACACTCAGCCGCAAGGGTAGAGGATAACCCGATATGTAGGACTTTGTGCTTAGTAAACATCAACTCACTTTGGAACAGAAAGTATTCCATATATCGATGTGGACAATTTTTGATGGAGGAAAAAAAAAAAGGACGCCCTTCTCTGTGAGCCAAATTAGCTCATGAAAAATTGTAGTCATGTATCGCAATATTTTGAGATTTTTCACAGAGCAGCACGATGATCCTCGGAACTTGTGATAAGCATTAGCGGCCATTTAGACGATTCGCAAGCCAATAATTCGGTCAACTATGAAGATTAAGGAAAAATGTGAGTATTTTTAAATTTTATATTCCAAAACAATAAAAGAGAAAAACAATGTAGGTTTTTAATCCAACGAGCGATTCGACAGTCAGAAAATTATGTGCATGTATTAGAATGGAAAAACCATAACTGCCCGTCAGTTTTCAATGGAAGCTATCTTTGGTCCAAGATTTTATCACCTCAAATGATAAAACAGTTTTTTATTATCTAATGTTATTTTGCCGAATTTATAGGTCATAAGATAATTCTTTTTTTTTTGCCTCTTCTAGAAAGGTTCTTTCTTTTTTATTAATTGAACAAACTTTATTGTAGTAGTTGAAAATTTAATTCTTGTGATGTATTTAGAAGCTTTTAGTTGGACCCACCTATAGTACTGGGCCAGATCAGAATCTAAAGAAGGAAAGAGAGGTTCCGCGAAACGTCCAACGAAAAAAGATAGATGAACTAAGCACTGCGGTTTTTAAACTTTTGAGCAGGCAAGATAAGAGCATTGTTAAAATATGGGTCTTTTTTTTACTAATATAATATATCATTAATTATAAATAGTAAACCATTGTGTGAATCTGTAATTCATAGTTTTGGTTCCTTCGAAGTATGGTTACTAAGAGGACGACTCAATAAATAAATGCCTCAGTTATGGTGAAAGTTTTTACGGAGAATTGAATTCTAAAACGATTTTGGATTTTGGATTTTCCGCTGATTCTATACGTTAATCGTCACTAACCGTAAATGTTTGCAGTTTTTGACGACTTATGCCATCAAATCAAAACAATACAAAAAATTTCCTTAACCTATTAGAAATTTCAGCGTTAAGTACGCTGGGGAATAACAGGAGAAGTTTAGTTAGCAAAATAATGTTTAATGATGGCTCAGTTAATATTATAATCTCAAGTAAACATTTCAAAAATTGTTGAGAATAGGGAGTAGACAGTTACCCTAAATGTATAGTTTTAAGCCCTGAACTACAATAACGTTGGTTAGGACTCTGTCAAGTCGGTATCGAATGGCTGAATACAGAGTTGATAATAGAAATACAAAGAAATGGGAAAGTTGCGTGTCTGTATTATTTTCATTCGATGTTATAGATTTAAATGACCTTTCTGAGCGAATATTTGTAGACTAAAATAAAAATGTAATATTTCGTTGATCACTATTATACATGAAATAGTTTTTCAAAGTACTTCTATGGCTATAAAATTATTTTCAATAATTTTTGTAATTTCGGACTAAATTTTTCAGACCAAGTAAAGTACCATAGGCCAGGCATTACTGTTTCTACAAGAGGGGAGAATTTCTGATACTTTCGAAAATCTTTAATTTTTTTGTATTTATATATTATAGTATAAAATTCAATGTTATTTACTCTAATATTGTATTTAATGTATGCTGACATTTTCTTTAAAATGGTGTGAACAAGAGAGAAGGCGAGGCTGAATTAAAAGCATTTTTATGTTTACATGTAACATGCTTGTATTTTTATTTATCAATCAATTGTTATTCTTAGACAGATTGTATTAATGGGTTAGTCAAAGTATAAAAGTAATTATAGTATATATTAATAGCGATACGGAGGGGTCTCATTCATTAAGAATCATGGATTATCTGGATGAAGTGTTGGAAGTTTCGCTGTCACAGTTACTTCTGCGTCTTTTAGCAGCTTCCCTCGTCCAGGATGAGCAGTGGGCGAAAATGATGAATTTCGCCTGGTGTAAGTGAAAAGCCCTCTTTCTTGTCTTCAGCTAGTCTTCGGCAGTGGCGTTGCAGAAGGGACAGTACAGGTCCTATCTTGCAATATCAGGCGGAATCGCAGTCGTTTGTTAGTTTTGAAAGGGCGTTTAACAGCCTGGTCATCAACGCCCGTTGGTTGTTGGCTTTGGTAAGGCCTAGTTGTTTTAGTCATAGCTTTGGTATGGTGTACTTATCCGCACCAATTATAATTAAATTTGTGGCAATTATAATTTGTTTAATAATCGTTACGATATTGGAAGGGATGGTGAAAAGCAGATAACTGACTGTTCTAATTTTAAAAATAAGGCAATCTGAATAGATAATTATTTTAATTAAAGGCTGGTTATTAAGTTAGTCTGATGGATGAATTTAATGACTTTTACAATTACAGATTCGTCGTTTCTCAACGCCATTGGGACATTTGTTGGTATTCCTAAATGGTTCAGAGTTGATGCGTAGTGATGACATTCTTCAAAAATTTGTTTGACGGTCAGATTGCTATTACATTCTGAACATTTTGGAGGGGCGTCTCCTGTTATGAGGTGGATGTGTGTCAGTCGGGTATATCCTATTCTGAGTCGGGTGATGACTACTTCTTCACGGCGACTATTTCGGGTTGATGAATCGCAGTCGTTTCTTTGGGGTCTTCTGGTCTATGTGGCAACTGAGGTCATCACAAAACGGGACCCCTGACCCAGACTTAATTTAAAATAAAAAAAGTGACCAAAAAAATAGGTTATGGAAATCCGACAAATATTCAACATCTATTTGTTAGATACCTACAAATATACATTGTTTAACTTTAACCGTACACATGGTAAATACAGGATTAGCATACATGTCAGTTGATGTTACAATATAACTCTAAAACAGTCAATATATTGACCTTATTGGCACTGCACGAGACTTTCAAGTAAAAACGTGAATACTAAAGTACAATGCTGTTGATTCTTGAGACTACCACTGGTAGCCCTGCCATTTAAAGAATTCATGAAATTTAATAAAATATGTTTTCGACATTGTCAGCTAAAATTGTTAGAAACACTTACGAGATATTAGTGGGTAATTTAAGACATCGAAATTAAAAATCAGATGTGTAACTCGCTCAAATCATCACCCATACAATGAGTCGGTTAAGTGACATCCCTAAACACATAATACTCCTTTTGAGATGTAGATATTTGTCCGTAGATTACTGAAAAACATAAATAAACAAAAAAAAATATTTATTTAAGCCGACGTTTTGACCTGAGTTTCAGGTCGATTGTCGATTATCGACTATTTAGATATGAATAACTGTGTCACTCACCTGTATAAGTCACTTACCCATTGTATGATATATATGGTTTTCTTTCATATTGTTTAATTTGTAGATTCAAATTTGTTTTTCAATTTTTTAGACACTACTCACATGTCTTATATTATACATATCTTCTTACCAACATAATATTATATTTCATCTATCACTGTTATCAATCTGCTACTGTCTAATTACATTTTTATCAATTAATCATTTTGTATTATTAAATTCAATATTATGTATAATTCAAAATTTCTTTGTATACTATTTCTTTTCAGTCTTATGTTTCTATAAATGATGGTTGTTATCTCTTTTATTCTATAACCCTGATGAAGACCTGAAACTCAGGTCGAAACGTCGGCATAAATAAATAATTTTTGTTTATTTATTTTTTTCCTGACCGCACTCCCTACTACCTTCTCCAATCAATACTCCCTTTGGTTTCGCTGCAGTTGGGTAATAAATTGCACTACACTTGCTTATCATAATATTTTAGAAGTTTTTCTTTTTTCTATAAGATGCCCTTTTATGTTTTGTTTGAAATTTAGTGAAAAGACAATAAGGTGATTTTCATTTTTAATCTTTGGATATTACATTTAAAGTATTCCTGTATGACAACCTCTTCTGTGGTTTGTAACTCAGCATATAGTAATCTTTTTTTATCAATATATAGTTTAAAAAAAATTGCTACACACTGAGTTGCATATATATGTATTACGATTGCAAAAATTAAGTGGATATTACTTATGACCTGACTCACAGACAATACATTTACTTGGATTTTTCTTCACTATGCCAAGGAATAAATCAGTCTCTAAATATCCATAAAAATTTATGAACATTTCTATTTAATATCAATCATTGCTTTATACCCGCATGAGATTTTGCAATCACTTCAGTATGCGCAACATTCGTAATAAATACAACTGCAATGCAATTGGTAATGCATTGCGTGTGCGCACAGTTGGCTTCAAATGTTTCCGCTATATTGACCTCATCGCTGCTTGTTTGGATTGTAAAAAAATCCTACGTGAAGAGAATTCCATCCAACTCTTCGTATTTCTGATGATGTCCTTGAAGGTAGCTGAGGATTGCAATATTGTAATTTCTTGAATATATTTAGAGATGCCGTTGTCATTTTGTCTTACTCAGGAAACTAACTGCGTATTTTCCTTGTGTACGACTAAATAAAGAAGTTTTAATCGTCATGAAGTATACAAAATATCGATGACTTCACTGGATAATCTTGTTTGTTTGTTTTGAAAGGGCGTTTAACAGCCTTGTCATCAACGCCCATTGGTTTTTGCTTTTGAAAGAAAGGTGCAGTTGTTCCAGAGAGTCATACCTGTGGCATAGTGTGCGGGTCAGCACCAATGGGACCCACTTGTGTTAGGTTTAAAATATTATTCGACAAAATAATCAATAGTAGATCGTAACGTTAGTGGTGAAAAGTAGGTAAGCGGCTAATCTAATTTTAAAAATAAAGTATGATAAGTAGATAATTATAATAATTAAAGGCTGATAGTGCGTCATTTGGGTATGTCCTATTTTGAGTCGGGTGATCGCTACCTCTTCTCTTCTTTCTCGTTCTCCTTAAGTTTCTTTCAGCATGGAGAAGCCTCTAATCTATTGCTCAACACATCCCAGTCTCAGGCCAGCACCTTCAACTGAGCCAGCGTTTTCCCTCTTCCCTTACTAATTCGTTGTATATACTCCATAGAGCTCCTCTAGGTCGGCCTCACATCCATACATTTTCTGGGCACATTGTCTAGCCCCATTGTACAGACGTGTCCATACCATCGGAGCTGTTGGTGTTCAATCACTGATTTCACTGAGGAGGATCTAAAATTCTTCACTAATCCTTTCATTCCTTATTCTAACGTCATTAGAGGTCTGCCAATGGGTTTCTCTACACGCCTGTAACACTCCAATTTAACTGAGATCAGATTTACTAAATGTATTATAATGTATAGTTGTAAATAGGAATAAATAAATATTTAAAAAAAATCCTTATCCTGTATCTCCTCGTTTTGCCCACTATTCTTTGCAACAATCGGATTCCATCAGCCGTAATCCTGCTCAAGTGTTTGTCTTAGGTGACCCAACTTTTACTGGCATATAATAGTGTTGGAAGGTAAATTTCTTTAAAGATATAAAGTTTCATGTCCTTGTCTACCTCCCTCTTTCCCACAATAGTATTGGATATCTGGTAGTAAATAATATTTACTTTATTTGACCTATTTAAAACTTCTTGGTCTATTTTGTCAAATTTATTGAATGTTGTTCCAAGATAGGTATAGAAGTCCACATAATTCATCATCGCACGCTATTCTTACATTGCCCACGTCCACTTCATTTCTGGGAACAGTCATAACCTTGCCCTTGCGGCTATTAACACTCATTTCTTTGGGAGCAAGTTCTTCTTGCTAGCGTCTACTTCGGGTTGATGTAATCCAGGACTTCACAACTTTCTTCATAGATTTTAATTTACTGGGCGAACTTTCATCTCCCATTGCCTACAATCGTTTATTTATACTTTTTTATAATAGGCAAGTTTCTATGCAGTTAAGTTAGTTGTAGTTTTACCTGGGAGGACTAGTGCTTCTCTAGCAGCTTTGTCGGCCATCTCATTTCCTGTAATTCCTACATACCCGGTGAGTAGGGATGAAAGGCCGGTTCTGGGACAGTGTCAATGAGTCAAATTGGACTTTGGACCCTAGCCTCGAACCAGCCTTAACCACTTGTCCTTGGACTCTAGCCTCGAACCAGCTTTAAACACTCACGTGTCCTTGGACTTTGGACCCTAGCCTTGACCCTACCACTGGTCACGTGACCTATGGGGGGGGGTTGAATTTAAATTTTTACTTCGACCTACACTTAACCACTCACGTGGTCGGTCACCTCATCATTAGACAGCCAAT
>NW_027114604.1:572758-575991 GCF_000696795.3 Halyomorpha halys
TTTTTTTTTTTTTTAGCATTATTAATTATTTATGAATTTGCTGAACGAGAGGGTGAACCGAGTACATTATATACAGTCCTTGAAGAGTAGTAATAGAGTCCAATATTAATGCTATA
Source organism: Halyomorpha halys (assembly GCF_000696795.3). NCBI lineage: Eukaryota > Metazoa > Arthropoda > Insecta > Hemiptera > Pentatomidae > Halyomorpha > Halyomorpha halys. The sequence goes on from NW_027114604.1 coordinate 572,875, forward strand.
TTGTCCTTGATAATCTTATGATCAGTTTTTTCGCTGAAGTTTATTTGATTTTTTCACTATTTGAATAAAAAAAGATCTTTAATTGGCGAAAATCGATATTGAAAAATTTAGGGAATAGCCATAAATATAAATTTTTGCCACAGAGCTATGGGATAATAGGAGTTTATTGGTAAAGTGACTTCCACTATATGTGCTTCTCACCCCCTTATCACTACCCAATTTTGGAAATTAGATTTCAATTTCACTGGGTCTTAACAATTGTGTGTGTTATATCTTTTGAGTGTATTTCTGATTTTTTAACATTCTCCATTTATATTGCAGCCTTCCTAAGGCATTTATTTTCAATGGAATGGAAGTTTTTTTTTTTGTATTTTTAATTATTCTTTCAGTCAAATGAATCAAAATTACTAAGATAATATAACATTATTAGAATAATTTAAATGATTACTCCGAAAATTGAAAAACGTTCTTCAAAAGTTCCAGTCAATTCAAAAATGTACTCTCATACGCCCACCAGACCCATCAGGTATTCAAAAGGTAAAAATGTTAAATGTAATCCTGCCAGTGAAACAAGATTAACTTAAGACAAAGTAAGACAACTTAAGATAAAGTAAATATATTAAAATAATAATTCTTAATAAAAGATAAAAGTAAAGTTAATAACAAAAACAATGACATTTATGGATTTAATCATATCTTACATCTGTAAATTTACATCGATCACCGCCATACCTGGAAACCACCATATCTACATCAAAATAACTCAAACCTACGCAAGGTTATCAAGGCTATATCATATCCTAAACAGAAAGTCCAAATAAAACTTAGAAACAGCCATTATTATTTTAAAAATATTTCTGAGGCCACTGGTGATGTATGACTGTGAAGTCCGGAGAGCGGCATCCTTTACCAAAAGGAAAAAAATTACTTAATCTTTTCAAGATAAAGTCGTAAAAATTGCAGTGGATGATCCTTGGTTTGTAAGAAACAGATTACGAATAGAGACAGAAGATTAGATCCAAAAAAGGTTCATGAAGTTCTACTCCCAGTTACCTACAGTTAAAGGAGCAGTGACCTACAACCTGGGAAACCCAACCTCAACCCGCAGACTGAAGCCCAGGCTGCTGCAGGACATCCTGTTATAAATTCTATATTTATCAGTTCCGTTAATGTCACTCTTCATCTTTTTCTTAAATTCACTTTCTTTTTTTTCTATTAGAAGTCAATTATTTATTTTGTTAAATCCATAAATATCATTGTTTTTGTTATTAACTTTGCTTTTATCTTTTATTAAGCATTATCATTATTAATTTATTCACTTTATCTTATTTTTTTGTTTTATTTATAACATTGTATATAGTTAGGGATGTCTGTTGTATGAGACTATAACCCCATAATCAATTGTTAATTAAAAAAAAAAGATGTACCTCTTAAATTACCCATATAATATATAATATATATATGCCCACCAGGGAGATTTGGTATTAAATAAAAACAAATAATTTAAGAAGCTTAAGTTATTTAGTTAAAAAAGTATTTGATATTATGAACTAAGCCGTTTTATCGGGGAAGAAATTCCTTATTTAATATTGGCCGACTTCGCCATAAAAACTAGAAGAAAGTTGTGAAAAATATTATCGCTTTCATACTAAGTAGGAGCTGTTTAGTAAAGCCCCAAGTGTGATATAAGTTAGGTTTTTATCCTTCCAAGTTTGGAACTAAGTTTGGCCGAGTTGCTGACCAACTGCTAAAAACTGCATTGCGGTCTCCAGTACTTTTGCCAAATTATCCTTCCAGCCGTGTCCTTGTAAATAATTTATCTCTCCACTAGAAGGATATTTATAATTTGGATTTTTTTTTTTTACTCCTCTCTCCCTTTTCCATTAATACCCAGTAAGTATTTAACGACCCAAGAGCTTTAATAAAATTCAAGATAACTTAATATCGTGGAAAATTAATTTTATACTTATATTAGAGATTCAGTTCCTTAGCCCTTAATTAACATTTTTTTAAATTTAATTATTTATTTTGTCTGTAATGTAAGCTGATCTAGTGGCAAGATTAACGTCTTGAGCGGCAATAGTTGACGTTTGCAAAGAGAGTGTTTTAAAAGCGTTTGCCACTGTCGAAATTATTATCAACATTTTTATTTCTTTACTATATTTCTTTTAAATCTATTTTTAATTATAATTCATATAAAGTTTCATTATTTTACATTTGTTTAAGTGGCAAACTCATTTGAAACCTCTCGCCATATGATCAATTACAATTAATTATGAAGAACTTGTGTGTTGTTATAAAAAAAAAAAAAACTTAACGTTTATGTATATAATAATTTTTAATTTTCAAGTATGGACGTTGTTTTTTACGATATAAAGACCTAAAGATTCATCTTTATTATTACATAATTGAAACACGCATTAAACTATATTCGCTTATATACTCTACTCTTAATAAATAAAAAATAAAATTTAAAGAATAATCGTTTGTATTGCGCATCACATAAATTTCATTTACCACTTTGTAACTTTATAATAGTTCCAACAAGTTCGATTTTTCTTGGGTTAGGTAGTTTGTAATCGAATAAATGATATCTGGTTCGGGCTAGATCGATTACATATGGAACATTAAGTCTTTATGAGGAGAAGATGGTTGGGGGTGCGGTCAATGAAACACAAATAAGTATGACTAACTTATTTTAATGTGCCGACGTTTCGGCTAGAGTTTCTAGCCTTCTTCAGGGCTAAAAACAAAACAAGATAACAACCACAGTAAGTATAAAAAAATAAAAAAATAAAAAAGAAAGTATAAAGAAAATAATTTTACACATACAATGAATAGTCCTCTACACCGATCACATATTGTATACCGCATCCTATAATGCTATAGTTTAGTATAGTTTAGTGTATTTAGCTGAATCTTACTGCTATCTGTTGAGGCAGGTACAGGTACTGTAGACAGGTACAGGTAATGCGTGACTTGCTTTACCTGTATATTTGTTATTATATATTGTATTATTTATTTATTTTAATATGTAGGCCTGTTGATTTGTGTGTTTTAACTTATATATTCGTTAAATTATTTTACTTTATTAGTATTATTATTTTTATTTATTTA
>NW_027114604.1:577856-589568 GCF_000696795.3 Halyomorpha halys
ATCTCACATTGCCGTCTAATAGTGAATTTGTTTAGCGGATCACTGGAGAGGATCTAGGAGGGTGAATTCGGGAGAGTGAATTTGTTGATCGGGTGAATTTAAAACTGTGAAATGGTGAAATTGAAGGAACAGAAAGAGGAAAGAAAAAGGAATGAATTGAAATATTTGTATTTGGTGTATAGATTGATTGTAAAAGGAAACTGCAGGGAAAAAAATTGTTTTCTTTCTATTTTATTATACCATGTAATTATATGTAATTTATATATGTCCAATTATGGATTGATAAGTATGCTGTCTATGTAGCAGCCTGATGTATTTGGGCAGCATAGATGAATAACGTATTTCTCTCTCTCTACTCAAAGTTTCGAATACTTTAATTGAATAGGATTTAATCTATTCTAAAATTAATAAATAGTAGTAGGTAGAACCAAAACATAATCAATATGCCTACATCTGTTTTGTCTACTCCATAATTGAAAACATAGCATACCCCAAAGAGATTACAGAGGCCTGAAATTAATTATAGTAAAATGTACGGTAATTTACAGGAGAGTGGTGTGAATCGCGCTGGTAAATTAGTGATATAGTAACCTGGTGTGAACTACCTCCGCTGGTATTTTGGTTTATATACTGGATTACTGTCAACTTTCTAATTCATTAAAGGTCCAACCAACCACCGCTGTATCTAAGAGCGAGAAATGCTCTTAATCTTAGGTTGGTTCCTATTGCAGAGGAAAAGTTAATCTCAGGTTGAGAATATATATTCATTTTTGGAAATTTGTTACCCATAAGCTTGTGATATGTTAGCAAATAACATAATTTAATTTCATGTACTTGCTAATTGTATATTTCATTTAACCTTTATCCATCTATGTCCTATACCAGTATGTAAGACTGGAACGCTTGTTTTAAGGCGTTAATTTCAGGGACCGTGATAATAATTATAATAGAAATAATTATAATGTATACAACCCAAAAAAAGGTCAATAATTTGTAAGGAACAACGATTATCCAAGGATTTGATTTTTTTTTTCAATGCTGGTGTTATTTTAATTCATTTCTTTTTTTTTTCTTTGTTATTTAAGTATTTATTATGACTTTTATTCCTTACCGTTAATGTGCAATTCCTAATTGCAAAAATACTACAGTAAAGACTCCACAAAATTTGTTTATTAAGTGCCAAAAGATATTAAAACTAGTAACATTAGGTTAAAGCTTAGTTAAAATAATGGATCAAAAATTATTATTAAATATATATAATTTTTTTTTGATAATTTTTATTTATTAATAGATAATAAAATCTGCCACACAGTTGTGAGCAATAGTTAATAGTGATGAATGATCGCAATTCATACTAAAATAAAATAAAATAAGAATAAAAATAAATAAATGAATGAAAAAAAAATCTCTATTAAAATATATACAAACAGGAGGATAAACAAAATTAGCCTAATCAAACTATGTGTATGAAAAAAAAATAATATAATCTCAAGTCACATTTACACTCTTATATACAATATTTACACAGTCGACCTGAGGATCCCTGAGCCCACTCTATCCCTCACGTGTGAGGAGTAGAGCAGAGCTCAAAAGATCCCAGCGCATCCCTCTCTCCGCATCACTGGTAATGAGAGAGTGGAGGGAGAGGAAGTGTGCTTAAGCCTCAAACACTCAACATGGGAATCTGACCATTGCCAGAACTCCAATTGTCCATTTTTATTTTACAATAAGTCTCTAGGCCACTGCCGTTCCAACCTTCGAGGTGGGCTGTAGGGATGGGTGGAACTAGATAAGGTTTGAATCAAAGGATTAGGATGGATGGAAAGGTTCATATGGAATTTTAAGAATTTGGTTGGTATGAGTTCAAGGACAAAAGGTATATGAAGGTCATGATGTAGTGTTCTCTTGGAAACGTAATAAGGTGCATTAACTATGGTTCTAAGGATTTTGGATAGAAAGGATTGGATACGTTTGTTGTTCGACGGTTTAGCTGTTCCCCAAATTTCAAGTCCGTAGGTCCAGATAGGTCTGAGTATAGTCTTCAATATATATAATAGATTCTATTTTTATGAAGATTACTTCGATGTAAGAATAATGCAAGATACAAATTGTTTAGGCCATTCGAGGTTACATTCATTCAGACAGTTTTCTTAAAGTGACTAAAAACGGATTGGTTTTACCTTCTAGTAGGAAAACGATTTGAAAAATTATGTTCGATACAGAATTATTATGTGGTCATTGCAGACCATCAAGATTTAATAGTCAAACTAATATAACGTGAATGTTCTCAAACCTGATTCCTGATCTGTCTTGAGTAATAGACGAAGGTTTTCTTTGGATAGGTTCAACATAATTTGGAAGGAAGTTTAGCTAAGGCATCATCATTACATTTATTTATTGCATTAAACATTTCAGTTTTTATAAAAATTAATTAATTAATTCCGTATTCTGTCATGAATTCATTGGTTGTTTTAGAAAAACATTAAAAATTTCTTTTAAAAGTGAAATGCGTTATAACAGTTAAGAAGTATTATTGTTGGTAGTCTTAGGTTTTGAAACTAAAACTAAAATTAGACGAGGAATATCGCTGATTAACCGTGTACAATATTAAAATATGGATTATCTCTCTAGGAAGTCTTCTCAGCAGAGTCAATTCTTTTAAAACTTTTTGAGGTTAATCACATCCATCTTTGAATGAATTATTTATTATTTATTCATGACATTGTACAACGTTTCGGGACCACTGTCCCATATTCATCCACTATAAAAACCTCATGATTTCATATGGGAAATCATGTCAACCATTTGTGCATCTTCACTTCTCTCTCAAAAAATATTAAAAGAATGATGGACCAGGCGCGGTAATTTTTTGACCGAGTGTATTATTTAATAATACCCCACTTCCTGTCAAACAGATCCGTTACTCCGGACCAACGACGGACTTGGAATCCTCATACAAGACTGAAGAGAAAGACAACTGCTCATCGGTTCCGCCTATTAAAATATTTATAAGACAAACGGTCTAAACTTTCAATACATTACAAAATACAGATCTTCATGACTATAATAAAGACGATATCAACAAACGGAGTTGAGCTTTAGGGCTCCACTAAACCATCGAATTCCTTTCTTTACAGTCCGAAATCTTCATCAAATCCTTAATTTACAAGCTATTCTTAAGTTACAAATCAAGTCATCCCTCAGGACCTTAATTTTCCTTATGTTGCCGATTTGGCCAGAACCAGATACCAATCCTCCCATGATAGACTGGTTGGATGATCTGACTTCTCTTTCACTACCTGATAATTTCTAGGTGTCTGAAAAGTTGGTCTTGAGATCTTTCCCTCTAGAAATGTTATTGCAGTTAAAAATATCGGTGAAAAACAAAAATTATTACTAAAAATTAAATATTAATTCACAAAATTATCTAAGTTATTATATTAAGTATTTAAGAATGTAAATAAAATATAATTGCTGTGTTTATACCTATTCTAAACTTGTAATATAAAAAAAAATGTAAATTATATTTAAATCAACAAACTTTCCTCGACAACTACTTTGTACACAACACTCTCACATGGCACTCTGTTGTCAATTTCTTTTTCCTAAGCGTCAATAAGGATTCTTCGAGCAATATGTGTCTATTGAATGTGAAATGTGAAAGCAGGCAGGCTCGTGTTAGAAGCATACCGACTCTTTTTGAAAACCCACTTTCTAGGTTAGCGTCGTTATGTCTCTAACCACACCGTATCTTCCTCAAGTTATCGTTCTTGGTGGCGAAATCTCCATAGATTTCTACTTCTTTTATTCTTGTTAATAGGTAAAGTAAAAGTTCGCAATCGTATCTGATGCCGAAAATACACTTCTACAATACACTTTCTGAAAATGAACGAAAACAATTTAATAAGATTGAAACATCATAAAATAAAAACTATTAGAAGCATATTATTTTGTAGTTTACAAAAAAAATAATAGTAAAATAAGATCCTGTGTAATTCTGATAGTTCTTGTTTATGGAGATTTTATCAATATAACTGAATATAATATGATTGCTCGGAAAATAAATTATGAGAAATGCATAATCAATAGAAAAAAAATCCGCATATAAATAAAATGAAACCTCTAACAGTTGATAAGTGACAGAAAAAATAAAATAAAAATGCAAAGCTAGTCTATCTGTTGCTCAGGTGGTTTAAAGCACCAGTCTTAGTCTTTGGACTGCGGGTGGCGCCGGTTTGAATCTGCCTGGAAGGTGGACTTTTTCATTTCGTAGCGGTCGCACGAAATGAAAACGTTAATCCACACTACGGTTAGAATATGTTGGGCACTCTAGATAACACCATCCCGCCCGTATATCAAACATGACCAGTAGGGCGGTTATAACAAAATAAATAAAAGATAATACAGAAGTACTACATACTATAGTAGTAATATGGATTTGAGGCGTCATCTTAGCAACCACGTAACTTCAATGGGACTGCCTCGATTCTGGTCTGGGGGCGTTGACTTTTATTTGTGGCTGTCCCACTGAATGAAAACTCGACCCTCCCACAATGGATAGAATTAGGATAATAAATAGAACAAATTATTTTATTATAATTATTTTTATTTATTTTTTAAAACTTATTTATCCAGTCAAGTATTTCTATAGCCAACTTTTTAGTATATTTTCCTTTAAATCTATTTATTAGTTTTGTTTTGGTAAAATGTATTTATTTATTTGTATTACTGTAAACTGATCTACTGCTGTGACTATTATTTCTCTGGTTTGATCTCACATTGCTGTATAATAGAATTAGGGAGAGTGAATTTGTCGATCAAATGAAATAAAAATTGTGAAATGGAAGGGAAAAGAAAGGGAAAGAAAGGGAAAGAAAACAGGAATGAATTGAAATATTGGTATTTAAAATGTAGACTGGAATTGATTGTAAAAGGAAACTGTGGGAAAAAAACCAAAAAAAAAAAAAACTGTTTTCTTTCTTTTTTATTATATCAATAAAGTAAAATAAATATATGTAATTTATCTATGTACGATCACGGATTGATAAGTATGCTGTGTAATGTAGCAACCCGATGTGTTTGGGCAGCATGGATGCATAAAGTATTTCTCTCTCCAAATGGCAACAGCTCCTAGTTTTCTTGAATTATTATATAAATTGAAATTTAGAATAAATCATCTCCCTTAAACATATTGATTATATAAGTTAAAAGATAATAATTGTCTAGTCAACGTTTCACAGATTCATCATTAATAGAAAAACGTCACACTAATAGAGGTAAGATATTGTACCGTTTACATCAAGTGTCTAAGAAAGTAACTTTTGGTCATGTAAGATAAAAAAAAAAATAAATATAGTAGATAAGAATAATAGTACTAGAAAATGGGGAAACATCCCAAAACGTTGTACTAGCAAGTATATAGTATTGATTTCTCTAAAGGAAGTCTTTTTATACTTCAAAATATTAAATATATAAAGAATAAACAACTTCCTGGGAAATAAAATCAATAATATTATATGCGAAAAATGTATTTCTATAACAAAGTATTTATTGTCAACTGCAAACCGCGTGCGTTTATTTAATGCTAATTATATTTAAATATGCTGTAGATAGAGGAAACGAAGAAACAACTAATCTACTCGAGAATATAAAGAAAATAATTTATTTAATAATTAAATTTTTTTAAAAAAGTAGATAATAATAAATCTTCATAAGAAAGCACTTTTGAGAAATAAAATACAAATTTTAGTTGGCTATATTATAATACTCAGGAAAGGAGTAGAGGAATATGTTGATGAATATAAAATTTCATAGAATGGAAATATACATACTAGAGATATATCAGCGTTTTAATTCTACCTCATTTCCTATTTAATACTTTTTATAGCATTATATCACTATAATTTTTATTGTTATTTCTTTATACCTAACGTGAATTGTTTCACTATATTAAATGTGTTATATCAAGTGGATTATTACCAAAGGTAACATTTTTTTTTTATTTTATAGGTCAATCTTATACCTTGCTTTCTCACTATCGAAAGTATGGACATTTTTTATTCATGCAGAAAGAAAAAAGATATACACTGAATATAAAAATTTTTATTCATATTTTATATTTTTAAAATAAAGAAACAAATTCGATTCCATTTCTGTATGTTGCTTTATAGTCAAATTATTACAAAGTCATTTTGATTTTATCATATTCCATTGTCGAGATGATTGTGTTAGATCTGACTTCAATGGACGACGTCGCCTGTAGACCGTCGCTACTCCAATAATAATATCACTACGTACTTAACGATATTATTTTATTGAAAGAACGTTTTTGAATTCGGATGGACAACCGAATATGAAAAAAAAAATTACTCCATTTGGCTTATGTAACTTTTATTTTATTTCTTACATCATATTATTTTACATGCATATTTAAATAATTAAATACACGTTCTCTTTCCTACTTTTTTCATAACCTTATTTTTTAATTTTTAATCTAAGTAAACCGCAATGGTTTCTATCCATTCCTCAATTCTCAGTCCGATGGTGTTCCTCAAGGTAGTAATCTCGGGCCCAACATCTACAACATCTATCCAGCGAATATTCTATCCAATCCTATCACTATCCTCACCATGAATGCCGGTGAGACATGTGTGCTCGCGATTAATAATATCCCATTAATTATATCACGAACTCACCAATCCCATATCACAGCCCTCGACGAATGGTGTCGTAATTGGAGGATTAAGATAAATTCCAACAAATCCCATCAAATCACTTTTACCCTTTGTCGCAAACCTACCGAATGCCCAATAGTTTCATTTAATAATGTTTCTCTTACCCCTGAAGAACATATCCACTACCTTCGACTACATCTGGACAAACGATTAACCTGGAATCCTCACACCAGACTGAAAAGACAGGAAACTGTACGTCGATTTCAACTATTACAGCACTTACTAGACAAATGGTCTATACTTTCAACTCATTACAAAAGACTGATCTGCGTGACTGTAATAAGGCCAATCTGGGCATATGGAGTTGAGCTTTGGGGCTCCACTAAACCTTCGAATTCCTCTCGTATTCAATCATAGCAATCCAAAATCCTTCGTAAAATCCCCAATGCTCCTTACTTTATCATAGATAAAATTGTACATAATGACCTTAATGTTCCCTATGTAACCGATCTAGCCCGGACCAGATATCACTCCTTCCATTATAAACTCCCTAACCACTCAAACCCCTAGTTTCTAACCTTGCATCCTCTTCGATTCCTGAAAATCCCTAAATGTCAGTAGAGTGACAATGGCTAGTTTCTCTACACGCCTGTAACACTCCATTTTAACTGAGAACAAATTTTACTGAATGTATTATATAATATACAGTTGTATATTTCCTGTTGTTAAATCAGACTTTAGCTTTTTATAAATATTTATCATCATAACTGATTTTTCAAAACTTTAGTGCCATATACTTATGGCATGTGTACTTGTATCACGTGATATATTATATCGTATCGTTTATGTAAACTACCGAATAATAATTAGTTTAATATTGCTACTAAAACCAAACTGGGAAATTTAACTTTGTGGATACCTAAGGGTTAAGTCAGCAAGTGTCGAAAGCCTTGAAACAGGTTAAGTTAAATGAGAGCGAGTTAGTTACTCATTAATATTGCAACAGACGGAGATAGGGCAGGAGGTTTCTCTGATGGGCCTAACTAACTTCACTAGATATCGGCCCGCAAGAGTCGCATTTTAATTAATCAACTGTTTTTTTTATTTATGTGTTCGATACAAAATAACTTATTATGACTATCTGACTAGTCTTAAAGTCATTTATGTAGTCTCTCTCTAGCCTACATCTTCTAATTTAGTCTTCTACTTTTCGACGTCGAGGGAGTTATACAGTCACTTTTAAGAGCTTACTGCATTCAACTTCACAGACCTCGAAAAGGCATGCTCGTAGAGAGACAGTGATCATAGGAACAGAGAGATCATTAGTTATCCTGGTGAGAGATTGAGATAAGAAGTATAGAATTATAGTCCAAGAGCCCGGTAAAAAAAAGTCATTTATTTCACCCCTATTTTTTATAATTTATATGAAATCTACGTATAATTACAAGTCGAAATTGACGAGTCTAGTGAAGTAAATGGGAATAAAAAAATAGCAGCTATTTCAAAATGTTAAAAAAAAAGTTAATTCCCATGCGGAACTCCAGATCGTTAAAACAACCTACAACCTAACCTAATAGAACGTATCAATTAAAGTAGAGTAAATTTTCTAAAATATGAGTCCTACTGGAGATCATTACGTACAATAGTTCCCAAGATACAGTTTTACAAAATACATCATGGCCTATATATCCCATTTGTCCTTGACCTCATACCAACCAAATTCTCAAAATTTTATATATACCTTCAACCATCCCGATCCTTTCGTTCAAATCTTATCTAGTTCCACCCATCCCTACAGCCTACCTAGAAGGTTGAAACGGCAGTGGCCAAGAGACTAATTGTAAAATGAAAATGGACAATTGGAGTTCTGGCAATGGTCAGATTCTCCACTCAAGTTGAGTGTTTGTGGCTTTAGCGCACTAAGCCTCCACTGGCTCACTACCAGTGATGCGGCGAGAGGGATGCGCTGGGATCTTTTGAGCTCTGTTCTACCCCTCACACGTGGGGGATAGAGTAAGCTCAGGGATCCTCAGGTCGATTATGTAAATATTGTATATAGGAATGTAAATGTGACTAGATTTTATATGATTTTATCATTATGTTATTTTATTTATTTTTTATACACATAGTTTGATTATGTTCATTTTGTTAATCCTTCTGTTTGTATATATTTTCAGAGAGATTTTTTTTGCATTCATTAAATTATTTTAGTATGAATGTGATCATTCATCACCATTACCTATTTCCCACAACTGAGTGGCAGATTGTGATATCTATCAATAAATAAAAAGTATTTTAAAGGTTAAACAGTTTTATAAAAAGCAACATTTCAAGAAAAAAAATTGAAAAATCAGTAGTTTTCTTGCGAATTTATAGTGAAACATCTCATGAACACTAGTAATCCTACGATGATCGTACGTTATAGTACGTTGAGCTTGCTTTAATTTGAGGGCTAATTGACATCTGTACGTCCGTTGACTTCTGAAATATAGATTTAATTCAATAAATTCATTAACTATCGAATTTTCAGTATATGTATTTCCTGAACTGTTGTTTTTTATGTTAGGAACTATTTAACGTAAACTCCTCTACTACGGCTCTTATTTTAGCAAATTTACTCTGCTTTAAATGGTGTTATGTTCCATTTTTTGACTCGTAAGTAGTTTTAACGATATGTAGCTCTGAATGGAAAAGTTATTTTGTTTTTTTACCTCAAATCGACTATGTCTTTTTTGTTGGAAGGCTTTAAAATAATAAAAAAAAACAACAAACTCGTTCGGATTAAACATTTATTAAGGCAATTTAAACATTTTTAAAACTAAGACTACAATAAACAAAATATGACTAACAATGAATACAAGTAAAAATAAAAAGGCCTCTCAGATAAAAAATAAAATAGTTAGATAAATCATGAAAGCGAAAAGAAACTAATTTACAAAACAAATAAATATATAACATAAATACTGCTCGACGAAAAGTTGATCCACTCCGATAGGTCAGAGGAAGAGTGCTGCTGAGATGTGTAGGTCGCTGCTGCATGGCTAAATACACCGCTGCAATGGTCCAAAGTTGGTGTAGTGGTTCATCGATAGTCCAAATATCCAAAAGTCAAGATGGCCACATTGACACTTATTAAGACATGGTCTAATGTATTAATGTATTAGGCGAGCCGACTAAACAACAATTTATATTCAAGCCGAAACGCAGATAAGGTCTGGTTTCGGAATGTGATGTCTGTTAACGCACCCATAATGTCCAAACTATTAACTCACAAACACAGACAGGGCTGCTTAGACGCTCTCAGGGCCACTAATTAGCCGCAACTGCTATAAAAAAACTAAGATGGTCGGTCCGTTGCTAGGTGACGCCTTAGCAACAATTATCAACCTCTAGCAACTGTCTCTATTACTCATTATAAACACACAAATATAATTACATTTTTTTTCAAATAACTAAATCCAATTAAATTAATACAAATAAAAATAAACGTTATTAAATTAAACACTAATACTAATTAAATATCATTTACAAGGTATAAAGATATTATGGCGTTAACAATTTTCATTAAATTAATCAAAAATTGAGGTGAAGTAACTGACTTTTTTGGCCTCGGGGCATCAAGTAGAAAGGAATTGTAAAGTTGAGAACTGTGTGAAAAAGAACACCTCAATTATCAACAACAGTAGAAAAACATTTCTACTCTCTCTGAATTATTTGCCTGGCACCTGGTTAAAGAAAAGTTGTGGAAGATATCTTAAAACAATTTTTTTACTAATAACATTCAATGCAAATAAATGATAATTTACAAAATATAATACAAATAACGACGTGGAATAAAATTAACATAAAACATATTTTCCTTAACATCACGAGGACGATGAACTTGTCCAAGCGCACTCTATGATATGGCAAACGAACTGTGAGCAGAAGTACGCTGAGCATTGAGTTGGGCGTTAGCTAGCTAAGGTAACAAGCTGATAGCAAAATAGTTCGAAGGATTAGTTGATTTAGTTATTTAGCGTTATCTACAGCAGTTAATCGAAATGGACCATTAACTATGTTAGCTAATATTGAACATGACAACTGAAACAAACCTTTGCTTTTGAAAATGACTGATAACTATCTTTTTTGTCTTTTCGGATATCTAACATATTTCAGTCCCTTAATATGTTTTCGGAGGTGTCGATAATAAAAAGTAAATCGATTCTATTATCGCGCAGTTGTATATCGATTTTTTTTAGCTTTTCGTATTTCTAACATATTGGTGTCCCTTAATATGTTTACAGGGATACTGAAAATGAAAATAGAATCGATTTTATGATCGCCTTCTCGTGTATCGATTTATCCTCGTGGATTTTAAAAAATATTAGCATATACATAATGCATAACATCAGTGGAATCAATGCGAAAACGTTGTAGAATAGTGAGGAGTTTGGTAAAGCAACACGGACTAATAACACTAGTTTTTGCTAAAATTATTTTAAACTTCATCAGACTGACTGTAAATTGGTACAGGATTAATAATCTTCATTTTCTTTTGCAAAGATTATATATTTCTTATGTCTATACGCGCTATATTACCGGTCGTTTTTTCTAACAATCTGCCCAGAGGCGTGCCTCAAATCATACCGTCTTTTTCATCTTTAACAATAAACTTCTACTGTCTACCAAACATTTCCAGTATAGATGAATGAAATATGGTCCGGGTGCGGTAAAAAAAAAACTAAAAACAAATAGTAGATAATTATACTATTATATTGAGCCAACGTTTCGCCCCACGTTGCAGGGCTAAAAAAGATACAAACACTATAGTTACAAAAAGGAAAAAAAAAGAAAAAAAACATAAGTGTAAAATAACAGGGGTATAAAATGTAAAAAAGTAAGATATTAAAAGAAAAATTAAAGGTTGTAAATAGTAAATGAAAAGGGTAATAGTAACAGATAGATAAGAGAAAAAATATTAAAGATAGTACAAATAAAGAGATAAAAAAAAATACAAATAAAATGATGAGACAGAATGCATACCTGTTTTGACGGC
>NW_027114604.1:591583-595771 GCF_000696795.3 Halyomorpha halys
GCAATTAGTAATCAATATCTTTAAAGCTATCTATTGCATAATAAAAAGTGATAACAACTAAAACTATGAGACATACACATGTCGATAAGTACTAAAATTGAAGCTATGTCATTATATTGTAAAGTGGTATGTAATGATTGTATCTCTACGTTGCATTTTCCAATATATTTGGCGAAATTAATTTACAAAATTTTGGTTTCAAGTTATTTGGAAAATAAAAGTGAGTACCCTTAATTAGGAAAAAATATGGCAGTTGAGCGTGTTCTTGAACAAATCTTCTCTTTGAATAATCGTTGTTCAAGAAACAATACTTATTTACAATGTATTGAATCTCTGACCCTGGATGTAGAGTTAGATTTTTATTTTCATTTCTCTATATAATATATTTGCACCATAACATTTATCAATTATACCCTTGTGATAATCTTTAAATAATAATCAATAAGAATGACTAAAAATAATAAGTAGGGTAATAAATATTTTTGTAATCTGTGTAATAAACATCTGTTCAGAAAAGTTTCTTTTGATTAGCCAATCGTTCCGCGTGAACGAAGGGATATTTATGTTTTAGAAGGATACCATCTAAGGTGCTAGTGTATCTAAATTATTTAATTATCTTGAAATATTCTGAAGCTAAGATTACTGCTGTTTGCTGCATTACTGCTGTTTGTTTACTATTATGCACATAAAGCTTTACTTTCTCTTTCGCTATTATACTTTCCATTTCACACTTGACTTGAACAAGTAATCATGGCCAAAACATCTTCGTGATTCTCACGACCTGAATTTTTTATTGAAATCTCGCCGGAATGTGGGAGTGTTTCTCGGTAGTCGAATGCCCAAATAATAGAGTCTACTTTCGTCTTCAGAATAAGCTACAGTTTCTAAAATAGGAAAAACAACCCGTTCTTCATTTTAATAGCCCAATTTTGTAACAATAACTGTTAATATTTTCGTTACTTAACGTAAGCACATGTAGTATTTACATAAACCACTTGTTAATCAAATTCATTGATTTGTATTCAGTTTTTAAATTATGAGGAGTGATTCTAAAATTCATCCAGGATTATTGTGACTACGAGTATACATTGTCATAAACATTCGAATTGCGTTTCAGGTTAACTTAAGGCAATATTCAGATTTAATTTATTTGTTGTATATTCCTGGTACAGTAATAAATTAAAATTAATCAGTATTATTTTTAAAAAACAGGCCTACAACCAAACAATTGTAGTTAGTATTTTTTCTTTTTTAATTTCAAAACACTATTTATTGATAAATATTACAATCTGACACAACATTTTTGGACAATAAGTAATAGTGATAACTGATCACATTCATACTAAAATAAAAATAAATAAATGAATAAAAGATCATATAAAAATAAATAAAATCTCTCTGAATATATATAAACAGAAGGATAAAACACTGAATGTAGAATTTCTTTTAAATAGAAACCACTGAATTGAATCAATTAAATAAACTTAAATACACTAATTTAATAAACTTTAATACACACTCATATAAATCACACTTCAATTAATTCATTTAAATAATCTGTGTAACCTCCTCCCAGTTTACCAGATACCAATATTCCTCATAAAATTAATATTTTATAT
Organism: Halyomorpha halys; assembly: GCF_000696795.3. NCBI lineage: Eukaryota > Metazoa > Arthropoda > Insecta > Hemiptera > Pentatomidae > Halyomorpha > Halyomorpha halys. The sequence continues at coordinate 593,203 of NW_027114604.1, forward strand.
CTCGTTTACTACACTGAAAATAATTAAACGATGTACATGAAGAAAAAAATATAATATAAATAAATAAATAAAATAAAAATAATCTCTAGTTATATATACATTGTTATATAGAATATTTACACTACCGACCCGAGGATCCCCATCTTTCACCCACGTGTGAGGAGTAGATGGGGACTCTGAGAGACCTTTGGGAGACCGTGTCACTGCTAATGAGCCAGTGGAGGCTGCTAATATTAATGTTATGTTTTATTTAAGCGGTGAAACTAAATATGAACTCCGTATTCTTCTATATAGATTTTTTTTCCTAAATCCATTATATTTATGCCAGTTTTTTAGTTAATTCCACAAAAATCAAACAGTTTTTTATAGCACCGATTAATCTCAAATTTTCATGAAAGACATTTAAATAGGATTTGTTGGCTTCTTCTATGTCAATTAGAATTTTAGATATAAGACAATATACAGTAATCATAGTTTACTGAACAAGGGGAAAAACTTTATTAAAATACAAAGTTGTGGCGACCCACTTCATTGAGTTGCTAATCACACAGCATACTTATTTTAGTATAATCACACTATTTTTAATCTTACGATAAATAAGTCTAGGGAAGTATATATTAATAAAACAATAATTATAAACATTAGCAATATGTAACATTAAAACATGACTATTTTTTCCCCTTATTTTCCCTTTCATATTTTGGCTTCAACCCAATGTGCCTTGAGCAGAATAATGGATAAAATAGTGATAGAGATATGATAAAATATATGAAAGATATTTAAGTAACAAATTTAAATAAAAAAATCAACAAACTATGTTAAAATTAATATTCAATAAATATTAAGATATTGAAAATATATACAAAAATAATAAAGTAACAAATAAAATAAAATATGAAATCTATGCTTGTTATCCTTCCTCTGAATGACAACATTACTCATTAATTTCCATGCATATGGTGGTGGATGATTCCCAGGGAGTCGAGTATTATATTTTCTGTCATCCTAGCCAAATCCTGGACATCGACATCGAGTTCTTCCAAGAAGCTCCTAGTTGTGCTGGGTATCGGTCTACAGAGGTCTCTCACGTTGAAGTCTCGTTCTCCGAGGCCCTCACGGAACTTCTCTTTAAGAAAAAGGATGCATTTAACGTACATTTTCATCTTTTCTCTATCTACTTTATTTGCCTGGTCAAGATCGTTATAGAATACATGAAATCCAATATAAAGTTGATTTCTTGTTAGCACTATTCAAGAAAATCAGTCATGTTTTTTTTTTACAAAAAAAAATTTTTTTTAGTACTCAAATATGTCTAAGATGTCTGACTAAATCTATCTATTGCGGTCAAGTTGATCTTCAATTGTTTTCTATAGTGGCTAAATGACTAGTCTATATATAAGTGAGGCAGTTTCATGTTTATGGGTATTTAATTATGGTTATAGATTTGATCCTTAATCATTCTAATTATAAAGCTATATGTTCTAGAATTGATGCTACTGCCATGATACAACTGTTTTACTAGAAATAGGGTGCTTGATGAAAGTTCGACATTTCATCGTAACATTACGGTAGTTCATTTACTGTTACAGTAAAGACCGTCTACACGGTGAAACATTATACCAAAGACAGCAACTATCGCACCACTGGCATGATTCAAACTATAATATTTAGTAACCACCACGATAACATTTACTGTCCAAGAAGTACAGTTGCATTATTAGGTCTGTCAGTATCTCAGTGTTTTTAGACTGGGTCCCTTGACACTACGGAATGGCGAGTAACAGACTGGCAGGTAGGGCACCAAAGGTGGCGATTTCTTAAGGGATTCCATATCGCGGAGTGCCTGTCGATGGTTACGTAAGCAGAGGGTTAAATTAGGATAAAGACAAATGTGGGCAAATGTTTTTGATAACAAATTAAGGGAAATCAGAAGTAACGTCTTGGAGATATCATCAACTGGAAATGTAAGCAGACAGGAGGTGATCTTGATACGCCTTCAAATAGATCATACGCCCCTGACTCATGGTTACATTATGGCCCGCAATTCTCCACCTGTGTGCCAGACATGCGGAACACGTCTTACTATAAGCACATTTTGACTGAATCCCGAGCATATGACTCCCTCAATTCATTATATAATATATCAGGGGATCTCCATGCCATCTTGCAGGATAACAAACAAACCGTAGATAAACTTTTTGAGTTTACCCTTCATTCCAAGCTCTACCATATAATTTAATCAAATTTTATTACAGGTTCTCACGTTGCAATAGTTTTACATTTCAATATGAATCCTTGCCCCCGTGCAGGTGTACAGCCCAAAAGTTTTAAATTAAAAGTATAGCCTTTGCTAATTCGAAAATTAAGGCACTAATAATCCATATGTGGTTGGTGCCTTAAAATAATAAAATAAAAAAAAGTATCTGTAAAAAAAAAATATGAGTATCTGTCACAGCAGTGAAGCAACTACCACTTAAGCCCTATGTATTATCAATTATATTTTTATTAATAAAACATTTAATCAACAAAAACATTTAATAAATGGATAACCTATAAATTTCATTACTCG
>NW_027114604.1:596796-598443 GCF_000696795.3 Halyomorpha halys
AAAAATGTGAGAATTTAGAAAAACAAGAATAAAAGATATGACAAGAAAATGTTCTTCTGAAATGCTGAAAAAAGTGAAAAAAAGTATTATGAGGATTTTATTATGTTCAAAATGTGTCGATATGTAAGGGAGATGCAGTCTTTTTCAACTTTATGATTGACTGAATTCTCACTCAAATTTATGTAAATGGACTCTGAGATGAGACGTTTGGTGTGGTTGGGGACAGTGGCAAGAATGGAAGGATTGTCCAGAGATTGTCCAGTATATGAATGCGCTAATCATGTCTACATCTTAGTTTTGAACATGCTGACTTCTTCATGATGCCATTTTGAAAATACAGTAAGATATAAATATAATCAGGTCCATACAAAAAATACAAAACAATAGTTAATGAATTCATTTTGGGAAAAATGGATCCTGAGATATCAGGAACCATTAAACGTACAAATGTCCGCCAGTACTCAAATTAAAGCTAGTTGAATGTAGTATATAGTAGGATATGACGTTTATTTTCGTAGGAGTATTAGTTGTATAATATTTGACAAAATATTGATTTCTAATGACTTGGACAAAATTGTGGATTTATGTTAAAATATCTCAGGAACCATTAGGCTTACAAAGTTTAGAGTGAAACGTAAAACCAAAAATTTTGAAGAAGATGGGTTGTTTGTTGTTGTTTTTACGTACACTGAATATTGGATGACAGCATTGGATTTTAGATACGCAATGAATGAATGTTTCCTAAGGCTGTAATACTCCAATAAAATAAGAAGAAAGAGTTTTATAAAAATGAAGGGGAAATTCAGTAACATAATAGACAACTATCATAAATAAAACAACAAGCAACAACGGTTTATGGAAATTCATAGATTGTTGGAGCTAAATATAAGAATTATCAATCTTGTACAACTTGAAATAACTACTGACAAAACTGTCATCAGGAAACCACTCAGGTCTGAAACTTCTTGTCAAACCTTATCAATCTTTGAATAATAATTGTATTTGCTCTCTCATTCTATTTAAAATCTATTAACTTTCAGTTTCTTTCCTTGTTTTCTACTATTTTGTCCTTGTAGTAGAGGTGTAGGGTTTTTGGTGGAGATAATTCCTACAAAGGGTTTTAATTTTTTAAACAATTGAGTGTGGTCCGGGTGCGGTTAAATAGTAATATTTTTTTTTGAGTTATTCAAATAAAAAATCCTATTTTTATTTGAGCTGATAATAAAAATAATAAAATAATATTATTATTTGAGTTTAGTTTGACCGCACCCGGACCATATTACTAATTAGTATTCCATTTATTAATACAAACGGTCAATCAGCTATCTTCCAGTTTTAATTTTTTTTTCTTTTAAGTATAGTTTTGATCTTAGATTTTTCTAAAAGTTAAATTTAAGATCGCAAATTACGTTTTCTTAGCCGCCATCTTGAATTATTTTTCTAAAAATCATTAAGAAAAAATCTTGTATGGTATCAATTCACAAAAATATTATGCTGAAAATGATTCAGTCTATTCTTTTATAAAATTAAGCCCAAAATGTTCGCTAATTTTGCAATTAGTAATCAATATCTTTAAAGCTATCTATTGCATAATAAAAAGTGATAACAACTAAAACTATGAGACATACACATGTCGATAAGTACTAA